>NC_137095.1:10448337-10516147 GCF_951640355.1 Cnephaeus nilssonii | reverse complement strand
ACTCCATCCCCAGTAGGGGGCGTGCAGGAGGCAGCCGATCCCATGATTCTCTCTCGTCATGGATGTTTCTCTCTCTCTCTCCCTCTCCCTTCCTCTCTGAAATCAATTAGTATTTTCTGGCGTATAAGACGACTGGGCGTATAAGATTTTCCTGGGTTAAAAAGTCGTTTTATACGCCGGAAAATACAGTAGTCCAATATATCTAATCCATTGTATTTAATCCCATCAATATAGTCCAATATACCCATATTTTCCGGTGTATAAAACAACTTTTAACCCAGGAAAATCTTATACGCCCAGTCGTCTTATACGCCGGAAAGTACGGTATATATATATATATATTATATATATATATATATATATATATATATTTTTTTTTTTTTTTTTAAAAGAAGAATTATTGGTCACACCTGCAGCAGTTCATACAAAAACAAAACAAAAGAACACAAAAAAACCAGTTGTGCTGGGCAGAAAATTCTTCCTCTCTGATCTCTCCCTTAACTCTTCCAGAAAGAAACCCTGCGAACAGCTGCAGGCGTCCCTGTGTTGTGCTGCCGGTGAAGAAACCCCCATTTAAACATGGATTTTAACCTTTCCACCTCAGCCTCTTCCATTTTCTTTCCTTCCACTCCAGGCATTTAGGTAAATTAGGATGAGGTCCCCCCATAAAAATGCGAGGGGACCCGTTAAACTTTCATCTCTAATTTATTCATGAAGGAGCAGGGGCCCGCCTGGCCGGGCCGTGCATCATGCTGTCAGGATGACTTTGTCTCTCGTGGAGAAGGAAGGAGGAAGGGCAGGAGACTGGGGGCTCGGCTTGCCTGGTAATTGCCGTGAGGCTGAAATGCCGGCCTCTTCCTGCTCGGCTCCGTGGACGTGAGTAAAAGTTTCAAGCACGAGCGCCGGGCCTGAATTAGCACCTGCGCGTGTGTGAGTGTGTGAATGAACATGTGTATCCTCAATATAAATATTCAGATATCAGGAATACTATATATATATATATATATATATATATATATATATATATATACACACACACACACACACACACACACACACACACACACACACACTGAGTGGCCAGATTATTATGATCTCTGAATGCATAATAATCTGGCCACTCAGTGTGTGTGTGTGTGTGTGTGTGTGTGTATTAGAGTCCCGGTGCATGAATTCGTGCATGGGTGGGGTCCAGCCAACCTGGCCAGGAGGAGGGGACATGGGTGGTTGGCCGGCCTGCCTGCTGGTCGAACTCCTGGTCGAGGGGACAGTTTGCATATTAGCCTTTATTATATAGGATATACACAGAGTGGCCAGATTATTATGCGTTCAGAGATCATAATAATCTGGCCACTCAGTGTATATATGTATATAACAGATTTTATAGACTGCGTGTATAAGACAAATATGTATTCTATAGATCCGAACCTGTTTATTTATTATTATTGTATCGATGCACCATCATTTCAGTGGATACAAAGGATTTACAACAATGGAAAATAGCCCTGGCCAGATTGGCTCAGTGGATAGAGCTTTGACCTGCGGACTGAAGAGTCCCCGGTTCAATTCGGGTCAAGGGCACATGCTTGGGTTGTGGGCTCGATCCCCAGTAGGGGGTGTGCAGGAGGCAGCCTGATCAATGCTTCTCTCTCAGCATTGATGTTTCTATCTCTCCGTCCCTCTCCCTTCCTCTCTGAAATCAATACAAATATATTTAAAATTAAACACACAGAAACTGTGGAAAATAGACCTGAGTTGCATTTCCCACATCACACTGTGTCCATCTCTACCGGGTTCTAACTTCCTGTGTGAGCTGACACTGTGCACTGTGCACTTTGACAATTTCTGTTCCCACGCAGAAAGGCTAAGCTCCCCTTGGCCCTTGGTGTGCAAGCCATCACGTATGTGTGTGTGTGTGTGTGTGTGTGTGTGTGTGTCCCATGCACACGTGAACACGTGCAAGTTCATCTGGCTTTTCAGAACTCCCTCCTCTTCTATTTCAGTTTCAACCGTGGGTGTAATGCTCTCTCTTAAAAGTTCCCTCTCTCTCTCTCTCTTTTTTTTCTTTTTAACTCATTTCCTGTTTGTTTTTTTTTCCCTTACTCTCTCCTTTCCTCCACTTTCGATTATATTTCACATTTAGGGGCTTGTGGGAAAAGAGAAGGGAGTCCTCTCGTGTGAAAGACCTTATTCCAGTTGATGAATAGGTTCCTTGGTTTCGCCGTTCCCACCCCAGCATTCAAAAATTATCATCTTTTATACATGCGGCCACGGGAGGGGGGCGGGCCCGGGCGCTCGTTCTTTTAGGCGTCAGGAAATTACAAAACGTACACTTGCGAAGTAAGCAATTTTTGCCGCCCGCCTGCTCATCCATCTTTTTAATGAGCCTTGTTTATAACCCGACGCCATGCTTCTCGTCACCTCCCCTGTTTACGTCGTTGGCCCCTTTAATTAAGAGAAGAACCAGTTAAAAGAAAGTGAGAAGAAATATTAATATGATCTGATTAATTCAGCTAGCAGGAGGTGATGGGGGACCAAGGTTATTATAACCTATAAAGGCAATGCGGAGAAAGCTGTGTTCATTTGTAATTTTATTAGGCGGAGCAAATTAGGGAGTCTGCGGGGCTGTGACAAAAGAGCCTGGTCCCCTTTCTCCCTTACCCCCCACGGCCAGGGCCAGGTGCCCAAAGGTAGGCCCCATATTAGGCAAATGAGGGCTGATCAATCTCCCCTGCACATCTAATGAGAGCCTCCAGGCCGGGGCTCTGCTAATTTGGAAAGATTAGCTGGGATGTTTGTGTCCGGCTGCTTCAGGTCCAATGAACTAGAAGCGAAACCCCGGGGAAGAGGTAGCGAAATCCAGAAAGGGTTCAAGACAGATAGATGGGCCAACTGTGAGACACCCGCGCTCCACGGCCAGTTGGAGGGGGCGAGCTGAAGGTTCTATTTCCAAGGAAATGGCAGGGGCGGGGCGGGCCGGCCCCCACCCGTGCACGAATTTGTGCACTGGGCCTCTAGTATATACATATTGATTTCAGAGAGGAAGGGAGAGGAAGGGAGAGATAGAGATGGGTCCCTTCGGAAGGACGAGAAGCGAGAAGGTCTACCTGTGTGTGGCCTTACCTTCCCCTGGCATCCCGCCCCCTCCCACCCCCCCCCCCCCCTGCTCTGGCCCTCTGGCAACAGAAACCACGTGTTTGCCCACTTCCACGCAGTCAAAGGAAATGGCAGGGTTTGTTTCCGGCCATGTGTTGAGCCCCGACAAGGTAAGAATTTCAAGCGGAAGAAACGAGACATGGCAGGCAGTTTTGAATACAAAGATTTCAGTTTCCATCAAGGGGTCCTTCATCCCGGGCTGGGCTGGGGACTGGGAGAAAAGGTTTTCATTATTCCCAAATCCTGTCTAGACAAATTTGCTTGGCCCCCACGGTACAAATTATAGTTTCCCTTGTCTTGCTTCATGTCATCAATGCGCTCCTAAACTCTCATTCCAGACCTGCTGCTGGTCTGGTGCTTGTTCGGGCTTGACTTGGCGTCTTCCGCCAGAGGCACCGATCCTCACCGGCTGGTGCCTGACTTTGCTATTATGAGAATGCAGGCGGCCTCCCATTCCACTTCGGTCTAAAACTAGGACTCGATCTAGTCTATTTTCATTCTGGAACTGTATTGTGATAGTTCTCAGTGTGATGTCTATCCCGAACAGAGTCCTGAAGGGCCCCTCTGAGCTGTTAACCAAATCCAAGTTTGAAAAGTAGTCTTGCCCGGCAGGCGTGGCTCAGTGGTTGAGTGTCGACCCATGGAACAGGGAGGTCATGGATTCCCAGTCAGGGCATGTGCCCGGGTTGCAGGCTCAATCCCTGGTAGGGGGTATGCAAGGAGGCAGCTAATCAATGATTCTCTCTCATCATTGATGTTTCTATCTCTCTCTCTCCCTCTCCCTTCCTCTCTGAAATCAATATGTATATACTAGAAGCCCAGTGCATGAATTCGTGCACAGGTTGGGAGGACCCATTGCGGGGAGGGGTCTCGGGCGGTTGGCTGGCCAGCCCTGCCCCCGATCAGGGTGGAGGGGTGCTCGGAGGCAGGGCCAGCCAGGGGGAGGGACTGTGGGCAGTTGGCCATCTGGCCCCGCCCCCTGGTCGAACTCCCAGTAGAGGGGACAATTTGCATATTAGCCTTTTATTATATAGGATATAAAAGATCTCATGGGAAGTCTCATACCTCCCATCATGTCAAAGATATGTTGAACATATATGATACAGTGAGGTATCTGTGACATCGGTAATGTGATAGGAATATATCCGTGATAACTCGATGGTAAATCATAGGTATTGTTAACACTGTTCTGATGCGTCCTCCACGTTCATAATGAAAGGAATGCTACCTTTCAGTTAGAAAGCAGGGAAAATGAAGATGCAACTTCTGTCCACCCAGTTTCCTGGGCCTGCTGCCCTGGAGCCCCAGGTGAAGAAGAGCTGTGCTGGATCCCCATGTTAGGTACCCCTGGTCTGAAACCTAGGGACCTCTTTTTATTTAACCAGCTTGGGGTGCTCTGTTTTTCCATGATTGTGCTCCCCATTTTCCGTTCGGTACATAGCCATTCATCTTACGAAGTTTGCCACAACCTCCAGAGTACAAGTCTTAGGAATGTTTATGGACACTTAGAGTGTCTCCTGCCTACACAAGGGCTGATTTCATAATCATCATGGAGTTTATGTCGCTGGTGGATTGGCAATTTGGGGTGTAAATGTTAGATTTAAGTGATGATCAAGTTTGATGGTAGATGCAAGAAAATTCATATTAAGATGTAACACTAGCCCAGCCGGCATGGCTCGGTGGTTGAGTGTCTACCTATGAACCAGGAGGTCATGATTTGAATCCCAGTCAGGGCCCATGCCCGGCTTGTGGGCTCCATCCCCACTGTAGGGTGTGCAGGAGGCAGCCGATCCATGATTTTCTCTCATCATTGATGCTTCTCTCTCTCCCTCTCCCTTCCTCTCTGAAATCAATAAAATATATATATTTTTAAATACATGACACTCTATTAAGTCATGAGATGCTTTGAGAACCGTCATGGAATAGGAAATGCCTTCCCCCTTGAGAAACCTCCCATCCAGTTGTGCTCGGTGAAAAGATTGAACTTTGGACAAGTACGCAGATGGTGGGATTCTTAATGCAACCTAAACCTAAAAGCTTTTTGACATTGACCCTTATTCTTAGATAAATGCAATAATTCATTCTCCTAGATAGGAAACAATTCTTCCCACTGTTAGATGGAAAGCCCAGAGTGTAGATATAGCTGAGTATATCACAACCATTTGGGACGGGCTGGTGTGTCTCTTAAAAGGGGAAGCACAATTAGATTAGGAATCCATTGTAAAGACAGGATACAGGTCTAAATCGGTACTTTGGGTACTTGCAAATGTTTTGCATGTTATTCACTCCCCATGGAAGTACCCTGTCCCAATGAATAGGGCTAAAATAAAACCCTATCCATTGCCTTCATATCTTCGTGCTCACAGACAAAGGACTCAGGATGGGAGTCCACCAACATTGACCTTCCATACGCAGACAGACACTGTGTGGCTCTTCCTGGCTAGTTTATATTTGCAGTACTAAAAAGATGAATTGATTGTTCAGTGAATTATCACTTTACAGATCGGGTCCGTCTCTTAAACAAATCACCAATCACCTTGTTAACATGTAGCTATGAATTAACTGTTTTCAATAAGATGAACATTATCCCCCATGTAGGTGTGGCAATTAGATTATTGATTTTAGGTAAATGACTAGTTAATTATGCAATAGGCTTCATTTCTTCTGTTAATTAAGCTACTGCTCTTTTAAGTCAATAAACTATAGCCTCGGGAGAAATGAGAAGTCTCCCATTAGAAGGGTCCACATGGGGCAGCATATGACCCGTCTTCTTCTGTCAAAACGAATTGTCGCCCTAGCCGGTTTGGCTCAGTGGATAGAGCATCGGCCTGCGGACTGAAAGGTCCCAGGTTCGATTCCGGTCAAGGGCATATACCTTGGTTGCAGGCACATCCCCAGTAGGAGGTGTGCAGGAGGCAGCTGATTGATGTTTCTCTCTCATCGATGTTTCTGACTCTCTATCCCTCTCTCTTCCTCTCTGTAAAAAATCAATAAAATATATATATTTTTTAAAACAAACAGAAAATAAAAAACCAAAGAGTCAAAGGAGAACTCTTGAGAGTGAACTGTTTTTTCCAGCTCATTCACCGTCCATTTCTAGAATCCGAAAGGAAATATAAATAGAAATACTTACTTGAAGGGAAACTACTCATTTCTCTTTGGTGAAACTCTGCCGAAAGGAAATCCAGCTCTCTCTGTCTCATTTGGTCTCACAGGGACCAGCTTTAACTTACCGTTCACTCATCTCCACCCAGCACCCAAGGGCTCCCAACCTGGTGCCACGCCATGTGGGTGATAGGCATGAGCCTGATCTAGCCAGGAGAAAGGAGCGTTTCCAGAATTGTCCTGGGAACAGAGCCTCCATGCAACTCACCCTGTCCTCACCCACTTGCCCCGCCCCTTTTCTTTAGTGTTGACCAAAGATGAATCCATAAATGTAGACTCTTGTCCTCCTCTAATTGGGAAATTTCTTTCTATTTGTTATATATTTTTATGATGGAGGTGGTGGAGGACGGGGAGATTTACTTGCTTTGCCTGGACACCTGGAATTTAAATGTGGCTAAGCCCCTCCCTCGTGTTTCACAACTGGGTGAGGCTTCTGACCCATTGATTGATTCCAGACGTCGCTTTGTATACGATGGCTTCGGGGCCAGCGTCTCCCACATGCCTCTTCTGCAGATCTGACTGTGGGTTGCACATAGGAGAGGCACATTATTAATTAAATAAATGAATGGAAAGGTGGGAGCCATGCAGTGTATTTGGAGAAAGCCCTGGGTCAATTCTACGCAGGAATGTCAGTAGCTCCCCAATAATAACAAAGGGGTTATTTTTCATGTTAGGCATTGTCCTAAGGGTGGGCCACAGACGTAATAGCTATAGTGCTCATCATCACGTTGACTGAGTGCTGACTATGTTTCAGACATTATCCACAATAATAAAAGAGTAAGATGCAAATTGACCGTACCTTCCCGACACCCATTAGCCAATCAGGAGCGAGTATGCAAATTAACCCAACAAAGATGGCGGGTTAATGTGCATATGCAGGTGCCAAGCGGGTGGGGGCAGGGCAGGACACTTGCATCATCACCATGGTGATGATGCAGGCGTTTCGCACCGCCCTAGCCACTCCGGGCCTCTGGGCATCATGGGAAGGCTGAAAGGCGGCTCCTGCTGGAGCGAAGGTGGTGCTGGCAGACAGGGGAAGGAAAGCCCATTCTTGAAAGAATCTTCATGTATTGGGCCTCTAATTCTCAGATAAACGGCTTGCATTATCTTATTTAGTCTTCACAATCACACTTTTCTACACATTTTATTTGCCCCTTGTGATAGGTGGGGAAACTGAGTCCTGGGACCCAATGTCACAGAGAAGCTAAGCAGTAAAATTAGGATTCAAACCCAGGAAATCGTGTGTCCACCTGGCTCGGTTGACCTGAAATCTCTTTGGTAAAAATAACAGCCAATCCTATCTAATAAAGACAGAATATGCAAATTGACTGTAACTCCGTGGCAAAGATGGTGGTGCCCACAGCCAATAAGGAGGGAATATGCAAATTGATGCAACAAGGCAAGAGACGGAAAGGAGTCTCCGGGCCATAGTGAAGGTGGAAAGGTGGCTCTGGCTGGAGCGAAGGCGGTGCCGGCAGCCAAGGGAAGGAAGGCCTATTCTTGCACAAATCTTCGGGCGTCGGGCCTCTAGCATTTAATAAGAACGTACCTCATTCGCTCAGTTCCAAAGTGAACATGCAGCCTGCCATTTTGTCAGTCACAGCTCAACCATTCAAGAATGGGTTGGTGCTCCATGAAGTAGAGTAGATGCTGAATGTAAGAATGCTTGTGAGCCCAGCCAGGGAGGCTCAATGATTGAGTGTCAGCCCATGAACCAGAAGGTCATGGTTCGATTCCCAGTCAGGGCACATGCACGGGTTGTGGGCTCGAATCCCAGTAGGGGGCGTGCAGGAGGCGGCCGATCCATGATTCTCTCTCATCATTCATGTTTCTATCTCTCCCTCTCCCTCTTCCTTCTTCTCTCGGAAATCAATAAAAAAAAAATTAAAAAAAGAATGCTTGTGAGCCCAACATCAGCATCCCTCTTCCTGCTAATGATTCAGCACTAGACATGAATAACGCATAAATACAAATCCCTTTCCCCAGACTGAATTACTTGCTCATAGCACAGAAGTAGCTGCAAAGCTCAGACACATTATGGTTTTCTTTGAATATTCCCCAATTAGTTTACAATAGTTGGATGTAGTCCCACTGACCACAGAATGAGTTTGGCTGCTTCTTTGGAACCAGGATATTCCCTTTTATGGTAAAAGTTATAATTAGCTGAAGAAACCGTACTTGTTCAAAATCATCCCCATACATGAAACCTGGTAAAAGTTGAGCTGGTGTGTGCAGGAAGCCTGTTACACATGATTTTTCGAAAGCTGTTTTCAATCATGCAAATGATTTTTTTCCTTTGCAATATGCTAATGCAATCTGATTTATTTCAGTTGTAAAAGTTAATTACAATGTGTTTGTGAGTCCCTAAAGATGATGTATTAAATGTTTATAACCAGGATTATTAAAATGTCCTGTCTCGATTACAGAGCTTCTCTTTCAAACACTAGAACTAATTGTAGCCCTAAATCACAACAACCTCACCGTTAAAATTAACACCAGGGCAACATTGCATAATTTTAATTAATTTTAATTTGGCCAAAGCAAATTAATTTTTGTTTTCTAGAAGGACAACTAAACTCTTTTGTAGCCTGCCCCCACTGAACCTGGAGTTCATAAACTTCGTTTCTTTCCAGGGATTCCATTCCTCTGAGGATTGCACCATGGGATGGAATCCTTGTTTAATGTCTTGGTTCCAATTTGCATAGTTGGCCCTATTCGCTCCTCTTTGCACTTCGGTAAGGAAGTGAAACCAGAGTGGAATGTGCGGGAGACAGGGAGACACATTTTTTCACTGAGTTTCACAATCTTCTGATCTCAGGTCTTTGCAAATAGTGATGCTCAGAGGTCAAGAGACTTCTTTTCTGAGATTCCCATCGTTAGCACCCCTTAAAAAGCTGCCTACACTTCTTTCCAAGTTTGCAAAACAATTTTTTTTTGTGTGAATCCTCGCTGGCGGATATTTTTCCCATTGCTTTTTTAGTGAGAGAGGAAGGGAAGAGAGTGTGAGAGAGAGAGAAACATGGATGTGGGAGAGACACACTGATTGGTTACTTCCCTCGTGCGCCCTGGCCCGGGCCAGGGATCTAACCTGCAACCCAAGTACATGCCCTTGACCTGGAATTGAACCCATGACCCTTCAGTGCACAGGCTACATTCTAACCATTGAATCACACCAGCCAGGGCATAATTTCATATGAATTCTCTAATGCTAAATCTTCCATTGTTATATCAGGCCGTGCAAAACTTGAAGAATAGTAACAGACAGGCTGAAATTCATTAATTCCTAAAACTAACACGTCCTTCCCTGGACAGTTTCATCTCCAGTTCCCATTTCTCTGGAGAGCATGGCTGTTCTCTTTATTCAAAGGAAAGTTGTTTAAAAATTAGGGTGAGCCCTAACTGGTTTGGCTCAGTGGATAGAGCGTCAGCCTGCGGACTGAAGGGTCCCAGGTCCAATTCTGGTCAAGGGCATGTACGTACCTTGGTTGCGGGCACATCCCCAGTAGGTGGTGTGCAGGAGGCAGCTGATAGATGTTTCTCTCTCATCGATGTTTCTAACTCTCTATCCCTCTCCCTTCCTCTCTGTAAAAATTCAATAAAATATTTTTTTTAAATAAAAAAAATTAGGGAGAGCCTTGATAAAGAATCCTGAACATATATCATAGAAGGTCAGCATGACCCCCTGTAATCTAGAAAATCAGTGATACTATATAGAATTCCAGTGCCTTATCTTATTGATTGCTAGAAGCCCGATGCATGAATTCATGCACGGGTGGAGTCCCTCAGCCTGGCCAGCGATTGGGGCTGATCGGGGCCGACTGGCCAGGGGGAAGGACTGCGGGAGGTTGGCTGTGGGAGCGCACTGACCACCAGGGGGCAGCTCATGTGTTAAGCATCTGCCCCCTGGTGGTCAGTGCACGTCATAGTGACTGGTCGTTCAGTCATTCAGCCATTCGGTCACTGAGGCTTTTATATATATAGATAAGTTCTAGAAGTTTTGAAGAACTGGGTAAGTCATTTTTTTTATCTCAATTTACATGTAGATATTTGGCAATGATATGAATATATATGTATATTTGCTGATCATTTAAAACTTAACCTGCCTACTCATACTCCCAGGCATTCCTTATGTACTTGATAAACTAAAGTCTTAGTCTTATTTTGTGTAACCAAAGTAATAATCATAGCCAAAATAAACCATAAGGTTAGTATTAAAAGGTTAATTTATACCATATAATTAAAGCTTAGACATATCAAATAATTCTTTGTCATAACCAACACATTGTTTTTAAGAGTGAAAGAGGAAGCTGTTAATAATTACATGAAAACAATAGGCATAACACTGGAATCTCCTGGGCAAACCAGAAAATTTGCTCACCCAAAATTGAAATGATGGAGGAGGCTAGAAACAAAATTGGAGCCATAATGTTCATACTCTCACTGTTAAAACAAGCAAATAAACAAAAATAAGACAAATCTTAGAGCCTTAACCAATCCCTAGGAACTCTTGGCTTGTCATTGGGGAAGTTTCTCTTAAATGAAAGAAAATTCAGTCAGGGAGAATTAGTATGAGCAAGAGAAATAGAAGATGCTCAGGCTCATAATAAAAACTCAGAGGGAAGTAAAAAAAACCTTTATTATTTTCCTGTTATTGATTCTGAACATTGTGTTCAGAGATTATTTGCATAATTTGAGTTTTAAATTTTATGTTGAGGCTTGCTTTATGATGTACTGAATGAACAAATTTTGTCCAATTTTTTTTTCAAAATTTTGAGTAATGTAACTCAAACTCTTTATATTATTCCTGACTTTTTTTTCTTGTTGTTGTTTCCTGCTTTTGTTGTCAGTTATTAAGAAAAAAATATTAAATTCAATTACTTTGATTCTGGATTTTACATGTGATTCTTATAGGTGTGCTTTTGATGATTATATCATCCTCTTTGACGGACACTTTCCTAATTATGAATTATCCTTCTTTATCTCTACATATACTTTTCTGTAAAACCTACTTTGTATAATATCAATATAGCATTATAGTTTAATTTTAGTGTTGGCACGGTGCATCTTTTTCCCAATCTTTGTTTTAGCTTCTTTAGATGCCTCTTATTCTTTAGATGTCTCCTGTACACAGCACAAGTTTTTTTGGGTAGGTCCAACAATCTTTGTATTTTAATTAAATAACTTGGTCCATTTATATTTAGTATAATTTCTGATACTCATTAATTCCATTTTCCTTTTCCTCTACTCCCGTGTCTCTTTTTTTTTATTAATCCTCTTTTGTCAATCCTGCTTTTCTCTCATTTAGTTTGAAAATTATAACTTTCATCATTGTTTTCATAGTTGCCATAAATACGACATTATGACTGCTTGATTTTTAAAAGTAAAATATTAATTCTGTTATGGTCTTACAGGGCAATGCAAGAAACTTAAAACATTTTATTATTTTTCCTACCTTTAAAATTGTATATGTATTTTTGTGTATTTTAATAGCTTATATTTTAAAACATAAGATATTATTGTTGCTTAATATATTATAACTAGAGGCCCGGTGCATGAAATTTGTGCACTTGTCAGGGGTCCCTCAGCCAGGCCTGCGCCCTTTTGCAGTCCAAGGGCTCTTGGGGTATGTCGGACTCTCGGCTTAGGCCTGCTCCCCGCAGGGAGTGGGCCTAACCTGGCAGTCGGACATCCTTAGCACTGCTGTGGAGGCGGGACAGGATCCCGCCACCTGCTGCAGCCCTCGGCAGCCAATCTCCAATAACCAATTAATTGCACTATTAATCTAACTCATATTTTCAGTTTTCTTCTTTTTATAATGTTTAGCTCTTTGCCTATATTTTCCATTCTATCTTTTTTTTTCTCCTTAAACTTAGTAAATATAGTTACATTTTATTTTTTTTATTTTTAAAAAAATATATTTTATTGATTTTTCACAGAGAGGAAGGGAGAGAGATAGAGAGCTAGAAACATCGATGAGAGAGAATCATCGATCAACTGCCTCCTGCACATCTCCTACTGGGGATGTGCCCGCAACCCAGGTACATACCCTTGACCTGAATCGAACCTGGGACCCTTCAGTCCGCAGGCCGACGCTCTATCCACTGAGCCAAACCGGTGAGGGCTATAATTACATTTTAAACTGTGTGCAACATAATGTCAATACTTGGAACCTCGGGAATATTGTTTTTGTGGTGAGTTGTTTTTGCTGTTCTTTTTCTCACGTTGTGTGGTACCTCCATTTGCCTATTCATTTTTTATTGTGTGCTAGACATTTGAGAGAGTCCTGGGTTCTTTACCCAGATTTTGAAAGTGAGTCTCTTGCCTCTTCACGTGGCACTTAATTATTCACGTATGAAACATAACCCGAGCAGAAGTAACCATAATTTTCCCCAAGTGTTTTGTCCTCGGCATATTAAGGAAGACCTCTTATTTTCTGAAGGGAGTCGTTTATTAGGGTGGGATTTTGTGCCAAGGTCCTTGAAGCTAGCTGTCTTGTCACTACATCCAGAGATTCTGAGAAATAAGGCAGGAGTAATTAATCAAGGTCAAGAAGTGAAGAGAGTGTAATTCAGTCCCGATTTTATCCTCTTAAATGGTAGCTCGAAAGCCATATCTGTATGAACCATTCACATTCCCCATTTGCATGGCTCAATAAATTCCCTTTATTAGTTTAGATACTTTTAAATTGGATTTTTCTAACTTTTAATTAAAAAATTTCTCACTAATTTGTTGAGTTAATTCAGGCACAGGAAGAGGTTTAGGGGTTATAAAAAGATCTTGGAAGGTTGGACTAAAAGCAGGGAGGCAGAGAAAAGAGATAGCAATAAATGGTAAAATTCGCCTGGTTGGCGTGGCTCAGTGGTTGAGTGTCGACCTATGAATCAGGAGGTCACAGTTCGATTCCTGGTTCAGGGCACATACCCGGGTTGCAGGCTCAGTCCCCAGTGTGGGACTTGCAGGAGGCAGCCAATTGATGATTCTCTCTCATCATTGACTTTTCTAGCTCTCTCGCCCTCTCCCTTCCTCTCTGAAATCAATAAAAATATATTTTAAAATATAATTTTTAAAAATGGTAAAATTCTACGCCCACGGAATGGAAATGGAGGAAGAAATGGGGTATGGATTGGAGATATATATAGTACCAGTAAGAATAGAAAGATCACACGTTAGATGTGAAAAACTTGCTTGTTATATTTTATCCACGATAGCATCTCCTGTAAATTAAGGACAGCACATTCTTAGGACTTTCTTGTACTCCCTTGAAATCAAACCGTGTACAAATGCTAGTATCTTAATTCAGGGTATTTAACCTCCGGATAGATTACTTGCTTTAGCAACTTTAGTTTTAACTTTTCCACATTGCTTTATCTGGGTGATGAAATCATGTGAATTGCCCACCAAAGACATTTTCAATTCCAATCCCAGTGGATGTGACAATTCCATTTGTCTTCATCTTTGTGGGCAACGGCATAAATACAATTTGCATTGTTCTACCGAAACTATTTTAGTTAAAACTACGCAATCAGTTGCCTTCCTCTGTAGCTTAAGGTACGTGTGACCACGGAGACCTTTCCAGAAGAAGGCTGTAGAAGTCCTTAGATAATAGAGAAGGGCTATTCTACCCAAATACATATGCCAGGAGGGGATGATAGACATCTCGCTGGAGCCTAATGTTTCTAGATAAACATTTCTGGTCATGGATGGTTTTGAAAACACATATCTGCTTTCCTGTGTTTCTTCTATTCACTCTGATTGTTGAATCCAGCTCTAAATTTGGAATTGGTGGCAGGGTTGTTGTTCTCCATGGAGGGTTATCAAGGCCATAGTAGACCTTTTTCCTCTTTCCAGAGTCTTAATTGTACTAGTAATCTCAACATTGACTTTGAATTGTGAGAAATTGAGGTGGGGGCTGAGGCGGGATGGTGAGTCCCAAGACAAGCGAGTTGGGTTGTGAAACATGGAATTGTTATGTCATAACCGCGGCGTTTCTCATCGGAAAAAATCTCTTTCCCAGCTCTGGGGTGAAAAAAAAACTAAAGATCGCTTAGAAAAATCCGAAGGAATGAGACACTTCTCCCCTCATCCTGTCACATTTTTGCAGAGTACAAGCGGCAGAGAACTCCCATGTCCGGATGACTCACTGGATGGGAATTCACACATCACATACGACAAGGGGGCTCCAGGCTGCAAAATGCCAGATGCAAAGGTTACCATCCGAGCACATTTCCTACAAGACAACTTAGAGTCAGCCCCGTCCCACTCACTCCTTCCCAACCCTGGTTTCTGTCTTGTCACCTCCCCTGTAAGCAAAGCAGTGGCGCTGGGAGAGATAAACAGGGGAGAGAGGGGGACAAAGCCAGGGACCCGGGTGGGAAGCGACCAGGCAGAGCAAGCCCGTGTGAAGCCAACAGTGGGAAACTTCCAATGTTGCACGGTGAGCGGTGGGACGATTCCTCACGTCTTGTTACAGTGAGTTAAGTTCAAACAGCGCTGTCAACAGTGATCCTGAGCGTGTTCCCCAGTCAGACGGCGGATGGTGCTGAGTGTTTCCCCAATGGTGGTGCCGTCTAGGCCGGAGGGGAAATCGCAGAGCTACATCTGGCAAGTGTATAGCGGATCCCCAGGAGGTCCGTGCAGAGGTACCCATTTAACTAGCAGGTGTCCCCGCATTCGCACTCAGTCACTCTTAACTCTGAAGTGTTTTATGCCAACAGAACATGCATGTAGGTTCCATTGCACATTATACGTTGCTGACTGCCTGGTAATTGTTTCGTTTTACACATGTTTTCCCTATTACAAATGAATAAAAAAAAAAAAGTAGAAAATGCAAATGCATACACACACACACAGAGAGAGAGAGACCAGATCCCCATCCCTCCAACATTTACAATACTCACATCAAAGCTGTGGATAGACCACTCTACCCGGTTTGGCTCAGTGGATAGAGCATCAGCCTGTGGACTGAAGGGTCCCGTGTTCAATTCCAGTCAAGGGCACATGTTCAGGTTGCAGGCTCGATCCCCAGTGAGTGGCATGCAAGAGGCAGCCGATCAATGATTCTCTCTCATCATTGATGTTTCTCTCTCTCTCTCTCTCTCTCTCTCTCTCTCTCTCTCTCTCTCTCTCCCTTCCTCTCTAAAATCAATAACTATAGATACACTGAGTGGCGAGATTATTATGATCTATGAGTGCATAATAACCTGGCCACTCAGCAGTATATATATATTAGAGGCCCAGTGCATGAATTTGTGCATGGGTGGGGTCCGGCCAGCCTGGCCAGGGGGAGGGGACATAGGTGATTGGCCGGCCTGCCTGCTGGTCGAACTCCTGGTCAAGAGGACAATTTTCATATTAGCCTTTTATTACATAGGATATACACTGAGTGGCCAGATTATTATGCGTTCAGAGATCATCATAATCTGGCCACTCAGTGTGTGTGTGTGTGTGTGTGTGTGTGTGTGTGTGTGTGTGTATTTTAAAGCTGTGGATGGACCTGCATTACCACAGTGGGGAGGAGGCGAGGGAAGAGACAGGCAGGAGAGAGATTTGATAGTGGGAATAGCAGGACTTGGTAACTGTTGGGGGATGGAGAGGAAGGAGGGGGGACGGTCTCAGCCAACAACCAGATTCTGGCTTCCTATCTGGAAACAGTGATATAAATCTTTTGGAGAAAGCAGGCCAGGGGGGAGATGTTTGTGGTAAGAAGAAGAATTCAGCTTTGGATAAGATTTCGGGGCACCCCTGGGGCATCTGGGGACAGTAAGTGGTTTTAAATATAGAATTGAATTTCTGGACAGTTACTGAATAATAGCTACAATTTGCTCAATGTTAGTTATGTTCTGGACATTTCTAAGTACTTTACATATTTTAAGCCTCAAAATAACCAAATTAAACTTATCTTAAGATGATTAAAAAGTCAAATAGCGCAGTTAAATGGCTTCACCGTGGTTGCACAGGGAAAGGATAATAAATTAGACATTAGTAGAGGAAAAGAAAAATAAAAGGAAGAAAAACAGAAACCAAAGGAACATCAATGGATTTTTTTTTAAATGAGGACAAAGCCCAGCCAGTGTGGCTCAGTGGTTGAGCATCGACCTATGAACCAGGAGGTCGAAGTTTAATTCCTGGTCAGGGCACATGCCTGGGTTGCAGGCTTAATCACCAAAAGGGGGCGTGCAGGAGGCAGTGATCCATGATTCTCTCTCATCGTTGATGTTTCTATCTCTCCCTCTCCCTTCCTCTCTGAAATTAATAATAATAAAAAAGTCCTCTTCAAATCCCACACCATGCACACAGCCATGTCAGCCTCCTATCGCATGGTAGACCAGTTGTCTGTTGGAATCTCTGTGTTCACACTTGGGCTGCTCATCTTGGAAACCCCAGGACCTGCTGTGTAGTGGTGCTTCTTAGCGGCCTGCTGAATAAATTAATGAACCAATGAGAGATTGCTTTCAGTACTTGGATGAAGAACATAGTGATGATAGAGGAAAGCGATTCTCTGCTATTTCTCCTCATCTCTTCAGCCAAGAGTCGTAGTCTGAGCCTTATTTTAAACGGGGTTTAATTTCTACAGGAGGGCAATAACCGATATCCTGGGAATCATTCACTTTTTAAAAATATATTTTTTTAATTGATTTCAGAGAGGAAGGGAGAGGGAAAGATAGAAACATCAACGATGAGAGAGAATCATTAATTGGCTGCCTCCTCCACGCCCCCTACTGAGGATCCAGTCTGCAACCGAGTTATGTGCCCTTGATCAGAATCGAACCCGGGACCTTTCAGTCCACAGGCCGACACTCTATCCACTGAGCCTAACCAGCTAGGGCAGTGGTCAGCAAACTCATTAGTCAACAGAGCCAGATATCAACAGCACAACGATTGAAATTTCTTTTGAGAGCCAAGTTTTTAAAACTTAAACTTCTTCTAATGCCACTTCTTCAAAATAGACTCGCCCAGGCCGTGGTATTTTGTGGAAGAGCCACACTCAAGGGGCCAAAGAGCCGCATGTGGCTCGTGAGCCACACTTTGCCGACCACAGAGATAGGGCAATCATTCACTTTTTCAAATCCTTAGATTTATAAACATTAGACTCAATTATGGCTACATGTTTTATAGCACTACTACTTTTCCATAAAACTATATATTCAGAGGCTGTAAAAATGATCACTGTGGAGCAACCAGGACAAAATCGTGGGGATGGAATATGCATGCATTTCTGGGGTGTCTGCGATTCTGCTGAGGGTCAGCTGGTGTCACCGCTGCCACCAGTGAGGACAGCTGGGCGTGGCTTTCCATCCTGATGGCTTGGACCCTGGGCTGCTCCCTGTATAATCCTTCTGGGGCCAGGAGGAAGGGGCAGAAACTACTTGGGGGATGCCCTTCAGATGCTTGGCGGAAATGCAGGCTGGCAAACCGAATGACACAAGCACATTCAATCCCTTGCTCCTGTGGAGGCTGCAAACTTGCAAGGAAGTCACGTGATCAAGTCCAAAGTCAAGGATGGGAGAAGCCCAGCCTACATCTGTGGGAGGGGCTACAAGCTTACTTAGCAGAGGGTATGGACTTAGGGAGGGGAGGAAAACTGAGCCTAATTCTTCCGTCTGTCCCAGGCCTGGTCCTGTGTTACTGGTAGATGCTAGATCATCAGCAAAGAACTATTAGATAGCATTTGCTCTACTGCAAGAGAATGAGACGATGCATTTTAGGGTAACATTTAACACGTCATAGAGAACTTTCAGGTCAGAAATAAACAATGGTGAGGTGAATGAGACTTCTCCATCCTCTAAGCCCCTTCGAGTGCTGAAGTCCCAGATTCTGTGCTGGCTTACTGAGCCCAACAGTAAACATTGAACCTGCTTGAGTTTTCTCATCTTTAAAATAAAGGATAATGCCCGGCCGGTATGGCTCAGTGGTTGAGCGTCGACCTATGAACCCAGAGGTCATGGTTTGATTCCCGGTCAGGGCACGTGCCTGGGTTGCAGGCTTGGTTCCCGGTCGGGGGTGTGCAGGAGACAGCAATCGATGATTCTCTCCCATCATTGATGTTTCAATCTCTCTCTCTCTCCCTCCTCTCTTCTCTGAAATCAATAAAGAAAATATATTAAAATAAGGGATAATCCATATCAAGTCTTTCTCAGTACAAACTGCAAATCATTATTACTTAGTTGACCTGAATTATAAATACATGTATTTACAAGTAACAGGGTTACAAATGCAATACAAATAAATACTAAATACATATAAAATTTTTATTATATGGAAATCATAATCATGCCTTATATACGGGATTATGTGTAATGTGTACATACATATACACTGAGTGGCCAGATTATTATGATCTCTGAATGCATAATAATCTGGACACTCAGTGTATATCCTATATAATAAAAGGCTAATATGCAAATTGCCCCCTCGACCAGGAGTTCAACCAGCAGGCAGGCCGGCCAACCGCCCATGTCCCCTCCTCCTGGCCAGGCTGGCCGGACCCCACCCATGCACGAATTCATGCACCGGGCCTCTAATATATATACACTGAGTGGCCAGATTATTATGCGTTCAGAGATCATAATAATCTGGCCACTCAGTGTAGATCACATTGAGTAAGGCCTCCAGCTCTCTAGAGGGTACACAGAGAAGAGTGGGTCCTTCAACAGCCTTCCCCTTTAAGAACACGACTGAAAACCAAAGCTGATGTGCCCCAAAGCTACATTTTTCTCTCCTAATCACTCAGAGGGAGGAAAGGAAATCCCCTTTTTTAAGATATTTATGCCTTTCCAAGTGCAAATTGGCAAAATCATATTCTCAAGACATAAAAATCTGCATTTTGGGGGGTACTTTAAAAGGCAAATATCCACCACGGGGCTTCTCCCCTCTGGGGAGAGGAATGTGATGGTATCCATCCTTCTTTGTCAGAAATGGCAGGGACAGGCCTGGGGCGCGGGAAACGGGCCCTGGGGAATGAGTGGGCAGGAGAGGCAGGATTGCTAGGGCAGTGACTTCTGGCCGCCTTTGAACTTGGAACTAGGGCATCCTAATGGCCGTGGGTTGATGTACTTTTCGACCTTCTCCTTTGCAGTTACCATAGCAGGGCCTGTCTATTGTTTTTAAGCAAGTGACTAGAAATTAGCACTATTTTGTGAAAGTTCTTAGCCATTAGTCAACTACCATTTCTCTCTCTCTTTTTTAAAATATATTTTTAAGCGGGGCAGGGGCGTGGGGGGTTCCTCAGCCTGGCTGCACCCTCTTGCAATCTGGGAGCCCTCAGGAGAAGTCCTACGGGCAGCGGACCTAAGCCAGCAGTCGGACATCCTTAGCGCTGATGCGGAGGTGGGAGAGGCTCCCGCCATCGCCTTTGCACTTGCCAGCCATGAGCAGTGCTGACCACCAGGGGGAAGCTCCTGCATTGAGCGTCTGCCCCCTGGTGGTCAGTGCGTGTCATAGTGACTGGTGGTCCCATCGTTCGGTCTATTTGCATATTAGCCTTTTATTATATAGGATTGATTTCAGAGAGGAAGAGAGGGGGAGAGAGAGATTGAAACATCAGTGATGAGAGAGAATCATGAATCAGCTGCCTCCTGCATGCCCCACACTGGAGATCAAACCCAAACCTGGGCATGTGCCCTGACTAGGAATCGAACTGTGACCTCCTGGTTTATAGGTTGACACTCAACCACTGAGCCACACCAGCCAGGCCATTTCTAATTTCTTTTTAGCCATAACTATGGATCTTCAGTTATAAGAGAGTCAAATAAGGACAAAGCTGTTTTACCAAATACCTATCCTGGTTTTTATTTGTTTGTTTGTTTGTTTGAATATATTTTATTGATTTTTTACAGAGAGGAAGGGAGAGGGATAGAGAGTTAGAAACATCGATGAGAGAGGAACATCAATCAGCTGCCTCCTGCACACCCCCCACTGGAGATGTGCCCGCAACCAAGGTACATGCCCTTGACCGGAACCGAACCTGGAACCCTTGAGTCCGCAGGCCGATGCTCTATCCACTGAGCCAAACCGGTTAGGGCTACCTATCCTGTTTTAAGCATACATATTTATTGTAAAGTTTGCTCATCTTTCGATGGGAGATGTAACATTTGAAGAGGTGAAGTAGGTACATGCCTGA
Organism: Cnephaeus nilssonii; assembly: GCF_951640355.1. Lineage (NCBI taxonomy): Eukaryota > Metazoa > Chordata > Mammalia > Chiroptera > Vespertilionidae > Cnephaeus > Cnephaeus nilssonii. The sequence goes on along the minus strand of NC_137095.1, from coordinate 10,495,707 downwards.
ACGCACTCACTTGGTAGACTGTGGACCTAAGCCAGGGAGTGAGTCCTGTCTCCACCTGACTACGTCGTGACTGGTATGGGGAAGGCACTCCACACATGTTTATGAAACAAGTGGCAAAATGCAGCAAAGTGAATCTGCATGGAAAGAACAATAATAGCGCGCTCATGTTATGTCAGACTGTCGCCTCCGGAAGGCTCTTTGTGAATGTCAGTTTCTTCTTAGTCGCAAGGGGCAGACTCAATTTGCACCTTGGCTAGGAGGATGAGTTGGTTTCCTGTATGAGAAGACCCAGTACAGCTCCTGGCATGCAGGAGACAGGTCAGAAGAAGGGTGATGATGATGGGGACAATGACAATGATGATGATGGGCTTAAATACAGCCCTCGCTGGTTTGGCTGAGTGGATAGAGCATCGGCCTGCAGACTGAAGGGTCCCGGGTTTGATTCCAGTCAAGGGCACATGCCCAGGTTGTGGGCTCAATCCCCAGTAAGGGGGTGTGCAGAAGGTAGCCGATCCATGATTTTCTCTCCTCATTGATGTTCTATCTCTCTCTCCCTCTCCCTTTCTCTCTGAAGTCAATAAAAATATATTCAGGGAAAAAAATACTTGTTTACATAGAAGTGGCTTCCATAATTCTGATTTGGGATCAGACTCAATTTTTTGACAGCCTTTGCACAGTGCACTGATAAATTAAGACTGGGTGGTGGAGAAGGCAAGGTTCCCTAATTTTTGTGTGGCATCGCTCCCATCATTAATTCCGTTCTCCATTTCCCATGCACCATATGCATTATGGCCCGCGCTGCCTCGACCAGCAACCTCACCAGCAGATGGAGAAACTCAGCTAATTGCGTCTCCCGCTCTGCAATCGCTGGAACCAGCTGGGTTGCCCATAGCAGGGGCCTGTCTATTGTTTTTAAGCAAGTGCATAGAAGTTAGCCTCAGGGCTGGGGAGCTGGATGCTGAGGTCACCTGGATCTCTTAGGAGTTCACAAAGCCCCGGTTTCAGGTGTCACCTGGCTATGTAAAACATTTCTCTGAATAAAATGGATACGGCCCTCTACAAATGCATGCCCCAATTTATTTTATGCATGTGTGTGTGTTTTTTAAAAGAAAAGAGGGAAAGCAGATGGCTTGAATCATATTTTATAGGCCTTTTATTTGAATTTGGAAATATACACATGTTCATACAGTAGTATCTCAACAACGGAAAAATGCGCATTAAGCATGATTACATGGAAACTGACTCCGCTCAAATGAATCATTGTGTTTGAAGGCTGGCTGGAACTAGCCTGAGCTGTTATTCTGCTACCTAGTATCAAATACTCTCTAAAACTTACATTTGAGGGCTTTTCTAGTTGAAAAAAAAAGTGAGTGGTATTTTTTCCCCCCAGAAATTAAATAAATATTTTACTTATTTTTGCTATAGTGCAATTAGATGGCATCTTCTCATTACTCCAAACGAATTCTGTCACCCATGAAAGCTGTCATTGTCCCTACATCAATGATGACTTTTATGTCCAACTACTTAAAATAGAGTCCCAGAGTTTCACCTGGGCCTGTCCACTTGCAGTATTAAGTGGTGGCTGATGGGTATTAATATTAATGGCAGCCTGGCTGGTGTGGCTCAGTGGTTGAGCGTCGATCTATGAACCAGGAGGTCAAGGTTCGATGTCTGGTTAGGGCACAAGCCTGCGTTTCAGGCTTGATCCCCAGTGAGGGGTGTGCAGGAGGCAGCCGATCAATGACTCTCATCATTGATGTTTCTCTCTCTCTCTTCCTCTTCCTCTCCCTTCCTGGACCCTGGGGAGAGAATTCAGAAGATCCTTGAACCCATCACTTCAATCCAGCAGATCTATGTCAGGGTTGGTGCTGATTGTGTCTATGTTTCTCTCTGGGGGAAAAAAAAAATGGTCCACTGCTTTTATCAAGTTCTCAAAGGAATCTGCGTACCTCAGAATGTGTAGAACCCCTTAACTAAACGTCTTTACAACTTTTTCTCCCAGTAATAGCATTTGATGATCCTGTGAGAGCAAAGTAGTAAGATACTCGGGTATGGCATTTAAAGGTTGCCACCATTCATTTCCCTATCAGATATTTTTAAGATCAACTAATGATTTTTTTTAGAACTTCTTAATCAATCTCTACAGACCTGAAGAAACTGTGGAAAGAGCATCATGGGAAGTGTGGATCCTGATAAAAGATGCAAAGTTGTGTGTGTATGTGCGTTTCCTAGGAGAATCGATAGCTTTCATCATATTCTCAATCACTAAAAGGTCAAGAAGCACTGATTTAGTGATTGGAATTTGACCAAAATATTTCACTAAAAATGGGTGGTCAGGTAAATTAAGACAGATCATCTTGACTACGCGACTTGATTGGCTATTTTATCTGTGGGCAGATATGCGCGCCACAAGATCAGAGCCATTCATTGTAAAGGGAGATGATGAATGTGAATGCTTAAGAAATTTAAACACTTCCAGCTTCTTTCTTTCTGTTTAATTCTCCCACTTTTCCTTTCTTCATTAGTCGAAGCTCTGGAGAGCAGGGCCATTGATTCAAATATTTTGAATATTTTGTATACAGTCTTTCTCCCAGAAATAATTATTCTTACACCTGAAGTTACTTTGTTTTTGTTGAAAGCACTGTAGAGTCATTAATCAACAGCCTTAAAATCTTCATACTCTTTGGCCAAGTAATTCTATTCCTAGGAGTTTATCCTAAGGAAAAATCTAAAATATAAATAGCAGATATGTTATTTAAAAAAAATTTTCCTTGTAGCATAATTTATGAAATCAAATAACAAACATAAACTGTAAGGTATTGATTAAATAAATTATGGTGGCCCAGCCAGTGTTGCTCAGTGCTTGAGCGTCGACCTATGAACCAGGAGGTCATGCTTCAATTCCCAGTTAGGGCACATGTCCGGGTTGTGGGCTTGATCCCCAGTGAGGGGTGTGCAGGAGGCAGCCGATCCATGATTCTTGCTCATCATTGATGCTTCTCTCTCTCTCTCTCCTTCTCCTTTCCTCTCTGAAATAAAAAATCCTATATAATAAAAGGCTAATATGCAAATCGACCGAACAGCAGAACGACCGGTCGCTATGATGCACACTGACCACCAGAGGACAGACGCTCAATGCAGGAGCTGCCCCCTAGTGGTCAGTGCGCTCCCACAGGGGAAGCGCCACTCAGCCAGAAGCCCTGAGCAGTGCTAAGGATGTCTGACTGCCGGCTTATCCCCCGAGGGCTCCCGGACTGCAAGAGGGTGCAGGCCGGGCTGAGGGACCCCCTTCCCCTGAGTGCATGAATTTCATGCACCGGGCCTCTAGTATATATATATATATATTTAAATAAATAAAATATGGTGTCTCCATACAATGTTATAGCATAGAGCAATTAAAAGGAAGCATGTTCATGGGATTGTGAGAGTGAAAAAAAAACGGGAAACATTATTATATAGTCTGTACGAGAAAAGCTAAAATTAGTGGTTATCATCAGGTACTGGAATAAAGGATAATTTCGTGCCTTGTGATATTTTATTTTTACACATTCTTACAATGATCATTTATTACTAGACATATATTGATGATTTTTCTCACACTTTTACAATGCTAACATTGCACACGTTTCTACAAGGATAATGTCCTATTGTATAGATTGTCAGTCTGTTCATAAATATAGAAATGTGTAGATGAAAATGTCCATGTCAGTAACTCTGATGTTCAGTGTTTCTGAATGTTTAAATTATTTTGAAATGAAGGATACATTTTCAAGGAAGTTTATAATTTGTCATCTTAGCTAAGTTCTAAGCTTCCTAGATGCCAATACGCCTCCTTTTTCTTTCCTCTTTTGTTTCATATGCAAAATGAAGTCCTGGCGCTGCTGACTCTGCTCATGTAGACTGCAGGTATTCTACGTGATTTTATTTTTTAAATATATTTGTATTGATTTTATTGATTTCAGAGGGGAAGGGAGAGGGAGAGAGCAATAGAAACATCAATGATGAGAGAGAACCATTGATCAGCTGCCTCCTGCACGCCCCCCACTGGGGATCAAACTCACAACCCAGGCATGTGCCCTGACCGGGAATCGAACCGGTGACCTCCTGGTTCATGGGTCTATGCTCAACCACTGAGCCACACCGGCTGGGCTATTCCATAGGATTTTAAATGTATATCTTTGAGGAGGGGAAAAGCAAACACATTTACTTAAACCCATCCTAGGGTGGCTGAAAGAGCTAAAATGCTATCATTCACCATTGCCCGTAAATACTGCTGGGCTAATTTTGCAACCTTCGGGGTCTGGTGGTGTGGCAGATAAAGGAAGGCCACAAGCTTACGGCCTATTCTGAGCCATAGTCAGAGTCAACATCCTTTAAAGTCACTCTTCTTAGACTCCACTCTCCTGAACGATCAAGAGGAACTCATCGGTCTGGGAACATCACAGGCCCACGCTGTGAAATTTTGAAAGCCATTATGATATGCACAGTACTTAGGGGGAAATGCAGTCCTGCCTTTGTCATTACGCCGTGGAGGGCAAGTGCAAAGCTGAGCAGCCTGAAGAAGCACAGCCTATGGATCTTGTATTTTATTCCTTTGCAGCGGGCACCTCAGATGATACGACACCCCCTCGTGTTGTCATGGGAGCATTTCCATTTCTCCCGGGCTCTTTCCTGCCATCCTGAGCATTCAGCCTCGCACCAGCACCAGCCGGATGTCAGATGAGGCATGGCTTCCTATCGCAGAAGTAAAACTCTTCGAGATCTGTTAGTGCGACGGCCAGGAGTGGGCAGCTGGGAGGCATTTTGGCCAAGGAGGAAAATGACACATTTCTGTGCTGGAAGGAGAGATTGCAAAGCCCACCGATCGTTGTGCATCGTTCCTTTCTGGGATCGATCCTCAAGAGGAGAAAGTGAAGAGGTCGCAGGCGCAATGCCACCATTACTCAGGAAGTGGTGGGTGTCACAGCTTCAAGGGCCAACATCCTCTTCCCTGAACCCCTCTGCTCCCGGAAATGAGGAAAGTGGACGGAGACTTCCCATGAAGATGCTAAAGTGGCATGTGCTGCAGCTGACCCTGGGAACTGCAGGGCTGGAGCATGGTCTGCAGGAGTCAACCAGAACGCATTAAGCAAGGTTCTGGAGTACCACCAGCATGAAGCGTTGATCTATCTCTTAGGGCCGTGGTCGGCAAACTGCGGCTCGGCTCGTGAGCCACCTGCGGCTCTTTGGCCCCTTGAGTGTGGCTCTTCCACAAAATACCATGGCCTGGGCGAGTCTATTTTGAAGAAGTGGCGTTAGAAGAAGTTTAAGTTTAAAAAATTTGGCTCTCAAAAGAAATTTCAGCCCTAGCCGGTTTGGCTCAGTGGCTAGAGCGTCGGCCTGCAGACTGGAGGGTCCCAGGGTTCGATTCCTGCCAAGGGCACATGCCCGGGTTGTGGGCTCGATCCCCAATATGGGGTATGCAGGAGGCAGCCGATCAATGATTCTCTCTCATCATTGATGTTTCTATCTCTCCCTTCCTCTCTGAAATCAATAAAGAAATATATTTTTAAAAAAAGAAATGTCAATCGTTGTACTGTTGATATTTGGCTCTGTGGACTCATGAGTTTGCCGACCACTGCCTCAGAGGAAGCTCTGAAACCACGATCTCTGAGATGCCTGCTAAGATTTTTGGGGTTCAGTCTGGAGAATAATTGGGTAATTTAGTGATATAATCTAATTACTCATTCAATCATGCAATAGATATTTATTCAATGCCTACTAGATGATAAACATTCTTTAAAATATGTTTTTATTGATTTCAAAGAGGAAGGGGAAGAGAGAGAGAGAGACAGAGAGAGAGAGAGAGAGAGAGAGAGAGAGAGAGAGAGAGACATCAATGTTTAGAGAGAATCATTGATCGGCTGCCTCCTGCACGTCCCCCACTGGGGATCAAGCGTGCAACCAGGGCATGTGCCCTGACCTGGAATCGAACATGGGACCCTTCAGTCTGTAGGCCAATGCGACACTCTATCCACTGAGCCACACCAGCTAGGGCATCCGTGCACCTGTCTCGCTTGTAAGCATCACAGGCAGCCACGAGCCACTGCCTGGCTGCATGCTACCCTTTACCAGCCTCTTTCCAGGCTTCTGAGTAAAGGTTTCCCTTATTAATTTCACCAGCCAGCATTCGCTTAGCATTTGCTTTGAGGCATAATTGACAGGCAGGGTGACACCGCTTGAGAGGGAGCCATAAATCAGAAATAATTCTCGAAATTGGCTGAGGGGCTGAAGTGTTGAATAGGCAAACACAGGTAAAAGTCTCTTTATTAGGGCTGACAGGGACAGCAAATGCCAGCGAAGTGTTTCCTACTGTACCGGGGGGGAGGTTAACTTGGGGGCCCCTGAGCCGATGGCGTGTTGCATGCTCTCTAACAAGTGTACCCCGAGGGGCGCCATCGGAGGGGAGAGGTGGGCTGTAAATGCAGAAGGAGCCGGCTCCTCAAAGGCAGGGAGCCCCGCTTCCCTGACACCCCCCTGCTCCTGGCCAATCACTCCACTGCCTTAGACTCTATTTGCATTTTGCAGCTTCAATGGAAAGAGCTGTAAGTCGTGATGCAAAGAACTTGACATTGTAATGAAGCCAGCCACAGTGTTCGAAAGGAAGACAGTCACGCAGTACGTGACAACTAAAGAAACTTTCATGTTATACGGAGACCTGGGAAGTAGACTGAACATGTGTGTAATCTCCTCCATTAAAATAATAATAATAATAATAATAATAATAATAGTAATAGCCCTAGCTGGTTTGGCTCAGTGGATAGAGCGTTGGCCTGTGGACCAAAAGGTCCTGGGTTCGATTCCCGTCAATGGCACATACCTTGGTTGCAGGCTCCCCCCTAGCCCAGACCCTGGCCAGGGCGCATGTAGGAGGCGACCTATCGATGTGTTTCTCTCACATCGATGTTTCTCTCTGTCTTTCCCTCTGTCTTCCACTCACTATGAAAATCAATGAAAAAATATCCTCGGGTGAGGATTAAAAACAAAATAATAATAATAATTAATAATAATTAAATTCACATTTTGGGGGGGTGAAGAATTGTTCCATTTTCCCCTTCTATTTCATTTTCATGGAGATTTGGACATAGGCCTCTGCAACTCAGCTTCTTGGACCTCTATTAAAAAGCTAAAATTTGGTCATTTTGGGAACTGTGTTCACAGATTCTTGTGCTATAAATTTTTTAAAAAGCAGTGATTCCCCCTCCTACCCCCAATATATATTTAAAGATGTTTTCTACATTATAGCTGAAAGTAGCACAATGAAAAAACAGAAAATAGGGTAAAAATTATGCGCTGGGAAAATATTACACATTAGTACATTCTGACAACTCTACACAGTAGCAAAATATGAATCCCAATCCTGGAGGGTTGTTCTCTTAACAGTTCATAAAAGAGATCAGGCCAGAGACTTTAATATGTAGATGTCATTAAGGAGGCTTGATTTTAGATAATTAAGGAATGAAGATATTTACTAGCTAGCATCAGGAATATAAATAATAGTTTTGAGAGCTGCCTCATTAGGCAAGCAAAAAATATCCAGATAAGAAATGCTGAGCCCAGTTGGTGTGGCTCAGTGGTTGCGTGTCGACCTATGAACCAGGAGGTCATGGTTCAATTCCCAGTCGGGGCACATGCCTGGGTTGCAGGCTCCATCCCCAGTGTGAGGTGTGCAAGAGGCAGCCGATCAATAATTCTCTCTCAGCATTGATATTTCTCTCTCTCTCCCCCTCTTTCTTCCTCTCTGAAATCAATAAAAATATATTTAAAAAAAAGAGAAATTGTAGAGTGGCTGCTAATGTAAGACATCAGTCTATGCCAGACCCTGAACTAGGCACTTGGAATATTTGATCTTTAGAAACCCTGAAAGACAATCATTTGAATTAAACTCAGTGCGAGCAATAGAAACTCAAAATACTTATCCTATATAATAAAACCCTAATATGCAAATCAATCGAACGGCGAAACAACCGGTCGCTATGACATGCACTGACCACCAGGGGCAGACGCTCAATGCAGGAGCTGCCTCCTGGTGGTCAGTGGGGCGACCACTGTTCAGCCAGAAGCCTGGCGAATGCAGCAGCCTCTCCTACCTCTGCTGCAGGCGGGCGGTAAGGAGCGAGGGGTCCTGAACTGCGAGAGCCCTGGACTGCGAGAGGGATGTCTGACTGCCGGCTTAGGCCCAATCCCCGGGGAATCGGGCCTAAGCCAGCAGGCAGACATCCCCCAAGAGGTCCTGGACTACGAGAGGGCTCAGGCCGGGCTGAGGGAACCCTCCCTGTCCCTCCAGTGCACGAATGTCATGTACTGGGCCTCTAGTTATTTAAATAAGACAGACTGTATATTTTTGAGACAAAAATATGTTGAGGTGAGCAGCCCAGGACTGAGACTAGGACTGCTCCTCAAAAGTCCTACCAGATGGGACGAGGCTTTCAGCCCATTGCTCTGCTCCCCTGAGGGTGTGGTCCTTCTCTCTCTTGTGGTCCAAGCCCTCTAGCATCTTGTCTATGCTGCACATCAAGATGAGGAAGAGATGAAGAAGGAAGGCAAGGATGTGTGTAATCAGAAAGATTCTGGGAAGTAGTTATGGGAAATTTACATCTCATTTGTCTGCCAGTGAGTATGGGAATTACAGCTTTTATTCTCAGCAGCCACATGGCCACCTCACACCAGGGCTTGTCTTACTATGGAAGAAGGCAAGAATGAATATTGGGAGGCAAGTGACAGTCCCTGGCATAATATTATTTCTCCCGTTTTGCAGGTTCGAAAACAGAGTCTAAGAGAGATAATATAGCTTCCCCTAAATTAAAAAAAAAAATCTGGTAAGCAACTCCAAAGCCTGCATTCTTCTCATTTTGCTATAAGGCATGCAAAAATAAGAAGCACCCTGATGACAGTTTTTACACTGCCAGTTAAATTCAGTCCAATCCAACTAACTCCAAAAGCTCACATCTTGTGCTTAACATAATTTAAAAAAAAAAAAAAACACAACAATTTTAGGTCTAGGGCACTGTGTTGGCTATGAGAGGATTTGTGGAACATAAATATGGATGAAAATATACCTATGTTGTATCATTTCAGTCTGTCTATAGATGACAGTGTTGATGAAAACGTAGATACAGGCAAAATCAGAGGCTGATTCGTGGGGAAGCTTAGGAACCTCAAGCCTCAGGACCTCTCCCTTCCTTCAGCCATCCAACGTGGGAGGACATTGTTGGGTTGCATCTGAGTTTGTAAAATTTGCAGAAGAGATTTTTCATGTCATGGGTTAAGATTTCTGTCTCTTTTCCCCTTTGGCTTTGTCTTTTTCATATCTTCCTTCCTTTCTTCCTTTGTTTTCTATAATAGCATTCTTCCCCATTCCATATTTCTACAATTCAAGGATGGTTGAAGATTCCCACCCCCCCCCCCCCTGTGAAATTCTTTCCCAAGTATATACGCACATGCCCACCTCAGACAACCTTCTCCCTCTCGAACACAATCTTATTCACCAGCTCTATCCCTTTTTTGGTTTTTACATAGACGGCTTTGCGTAGTTACGTTTATGTTTAATGTCCACGGTACACGAACATTAAGAGTTTCTGTCCAAACAGCGTTCTGTGTCCTTGAATGTTGGGACTATGTTTTTTGTTGGTTGGTTGGTTGTTGTTGTGTTGTGTGTGTGTGTTTTTTCTTTTTAATTCATGGCTGTTCAAGAGCTAGCAAAGTGACCATGAGTGAACTGGTTTGAAGATAACAGTGAACATAAGAATGACAACAATTCTCTTGTTGGAAACGGTAAAAAAAATAAGAGATAGGCGGTTGTCTTTTCCACATAATAAATCTTCTTTGGTACAATAAGAGATGTAATGAAGCACTGTCCAAATACACATATTCTTACTGTGTATACATTATTATAACATAAACACGAGTATCTATAAACACAGAGTCAGGATGTCTGACTCTGCCAAACATAAATATACTCATATGTATTGATAACCTTCTGTGCCGCGACCATTTATTTTATTCTGTGTTGGGGACAAGTGTTTAATATAAGCTTTGGGCATTGACAAACTATGATATACAAAAACAGAGAATCGCGAAACAACTGAATTCAATTCAGGAGACTTAATCACCACCATAAGACCCACTAAGGACATTTCCAGTGATGGAAACTTTTTTTTTAATAATACGAAATGGAATTCTATACGTCTTTCTCTGATAGCATATCTCCACTTCTCAGATGTCCTCTTTAGTATCCATTATACTTGCACTGATTCTTCTCCCAGGTCGGAAGTGCTAAAAAAATGTTGTTTATGAGAATGGATGTTCATGAACATTGGCCACAAATTAGGACATCATTTACATTTCTGAGATATAGATTTGTATAGGCATTAATTGAGAAGTATAAAGTATAGTTTGGATGGAGGGATGGTATTTTCTAGATAAAAGTCACCTGCAAATGTTATGTAAAAATCGTTCAGCACAACTCGGGGGGCAGAATTTAGAGAAAATGGTTTGAGGGGACCCATGGGCAAGGATCATGGCCTAGGGTGTGCACCCTGGCAAAGGTTTGGACAGCCAGGGTTTATAGTACAGGCTTTGGGTAATCACTTTTTATGCCAGGAATAAAGCTGTGAATGAAACCATCTTAGGATGGAATAGCTGTATGGCTAAGATTACCTCAAAGATCCACCAGCCCTCTCTTTGCTCATTTTCTTTGTACTTCATTGTTTTTATGGATCTGTTCAGGCCCCTGTGAGGATGTATCATTCACCATTTTCCCTGTCCCTCCTCTCCCTCTGGTTCTCTAAGGCCAAAAAGAACAGAAGTGAGACTGATAAAGAAATTAAATAAGCCTTTTGTTGTTGTTGTTAAATCTTGGATTTAAAGCGTTTGCTTCTAAAAAAAAGTTAAAGAACTGTAATTAGGGTTTTGAAAATCAAACCCAAGAAATTTCCTCAGTGCACTGGCAATAAGTAAAATTAATATTTTTAATGTTCTCCTTCCCCATCATGTAATGTGATATTACATAAGGACCTGAGAAATACCTTACTCATAAATTTGTCTCCAGCACCTCACAAGTCATGGTTAAATACTGGCTTAATTAACTGGGGAAAAAGGTGTGTGTGTGGAGGGTGGCAATTTTTTAAAAAATTCAATGATAGCCCAGCTGGTGTGGCAAAGTGGTTGAGCATCGACCTATGAACCGGGAGGTCATGGTTCGATTCCCGGTCAGGGCACAAGCCTGGGTTGCGGGCTCCATCCCCAGTGTAAGGCATGCAAGAGGAAGCCGATCAATGATTCTCTCTCATCATTGATGTTTCTCTCTCTCTCTCCCTCTCCCTTCTTCTCTGAAATCAATAAAATATTTTTTTAAAAATTCAATGATAAATTAAACAACTTGGACTTTAAATTTGCACTAGTCTAAATCCTAGAGCACAAATCACATATTTAAATTCAAAGAGTTTCACATATATTTTTACAGCCCATCACTCATCCTCTCACAAGCCCTTTAGGTCTTGGTGGGAATCTCTCGCTAACAGGACTTGGCTTCTATGTGACTCATCTTGTGCTCCTAGACACACACCTGCAGGTGTTGTACAGATGGAATCCTGACTGGCATTTCCATATGCCATTATCTCTAGAAATTTCCCCTTTAAAAGCTTTCTCCCCACATATTCCCTCCTTCTAGGGAATCCATCATCATCCGTAGGACCTCCGAGAGGAGCGGTCCAGCTCGACCAGGAAGCAGAAACCCGATTCGGCCTGGTTAAGTGCTGATAGAAATGTCCAAAAAACGAGAGGGGGCTTTGAAAAGTTAGAATTCTCTGCGATGTCACCCAGGACGGCTCTCTCTATCCCGATGGACAGAATCAGCTTCACCCGTGACTTCAGAATGGCAGCCACCAAATCCAGGATCCACACCCTTCCTCTCTGCCGAGAACCCATTCCAGCATGTAATAGTTACAAGAGTTCCATCAAAAGGTTGATGGGACTTGGGGTGGCTCAACAAGGGTGAGCCGCATATGTAATTTCCCTGTTGGAAATGGCTAAGGCACTTCCCCCAAACCTGAATAGGATTGTCTGCTGCCAGACAGCTCAGGGCATTTTATTGCCTCCTGTTGGCCAAACACCTGAACAGCTGTAGGCTATTCCCCAATCTGACTCTCTCTGTAAACACTTTGATACCTTACCCTTTGAAGTGTATATTTCCACCTTGCCTTAGGATAAATTGTGTTAAATAAATAGCATGGGGTCCTTAGACAAGGGTAGTCTTCAGTTCCCTTAGCTAAAGATCCTCTGACCCCCAATGCCTTTCAAAACTATCTTTCGTCCTTGGACTCCTTCTTGAATCTACGCGCAGCCCCTTTCTCCAGAATGCTGAACCCTTGGTAAGGCTGGGGAACAGAACCCTGGCGCCTCTCCGACAATGAGAGAGAGAAACCTGGATGTGAGTCCATTAAAAAACAAGGGAAATGTTAGGAAATGGAAACAGTGATTGTGGACAAATCGTTGGCTGTTTTTTTGTTTTGTTTTTTTGGTTTTTTTTCTGTAAGGGAAGCAGAGAAATGGGGTGATAATCGGAGGGAGCTGTGGCATCCACAGGAAATAAGAGAATGAGTTGTATATTATGATGATGATGATGATGATGATGATGATGATGATGATGATGATTTTCCCCAGAGTTGGGCCAAAGATAACTTGTTTGAGCATGTTTTCCCGTGTTTCTGCACCGTTTGTATTTTTTTCCTGTGAACTCCCTCTTCTCTGCCTGTCTTCCTGGGTTATTTGTCTTCACATACTTTTGATACAATTTTTCTCTTCCTGTGCATATTGCAGATATTTTCCGCAAACTGTTACTTACTTTTAAGTTGGTATTTTCCTGTGGAAAACGTTGAAGGATGAAATCAAATGCCTATGCTCGGGGAGACTTCAAAGCCGGTCTAGCATCAGTAACCTTTTTTTCTAGAACACTGATACTAAAACTCAGGAGTACAACATGTAGTACAAGACGCCGTTCTGCTGCTATCTAGGCCTTGGGACACTAAACGAATAGCTGCTATCTGTTATACTATCTGTTAAAGGGACAGCTAGGGCCAGGCACCATGTCTAAAAGCTGCCTACAGCCCTAGCCCGTGTGGCTCCGTGGATAGAGCATTGGCCTGTGGACTGAAGGGTCCTGGGTTTGGTTCCGGTCAAGGGCACGTACCGCGGTTGCAAGCTGGATCCCCTGCCCTGGTCAGGGTGCGTGCAGGAGGCAACCCCTGGATGGGCTGACTTTGAAGAATTTCATGGACCTCAGAGTCATGGCGAAGACTGTGAATTACCTGACATAGGGAAGCCGAGCCTGGCAGGCTCTCTGCTGGGGCTCAGCCTTCTGTAGTAGCAACAAAACCGCCTCCTGGAAGGTCGATGCCTGCCCCCTCTCTGTGCGGTCCTCCCTCCGCAGGCCGCCCTCCTCCATCTCAGCACATCCCCAGCTGCCTTGCTCCTGGGCATCACCAACGTGTGTTTTCTTCTCATTAGAAACCTCTCTCCCTGCCCTCCCCTGGTGTGTGTGTGTGTGTGTGTGTGTGTGTGTGTGTGTGTGTGTCTGTCTTTCTCAATTCTTCTCTCTCTTTTCTTCCCATACACCTCCCACCCTCCATCCCTCTGTGAATCCTTACCTTTGCTGTTTATTTTTTAATTTAATTTTTTTATTGATTTCAGAGAGGAAGGGAGAGGAAGCGAGAGATAGAAACATCAATGATGAGAGAGAATCATGGATCAGCTGCCTCCTGCACCCCCCCTACTGGGGATCGAGCCTGCAACCCGGGCATGTGCCTGGACTGGGAATCAAACCGTGACCTCCTGGTTCATAGGTCGACGCTCCTGGGCAACCTGACCTTTTCTGTATCATCATTTCAATACTCAGGTGGTCCCCAGGTCCTCTCCATCCTGCCCTGGTGCTCTTGCCACGCCCTCTTCTCATTCAATCTCCTGCTGATCATGGTCCCCCAGTGATGCTCTGTTAGATTCCATATTTTAGAAAAGGAGTGGGGGGAAAAAAAAAGGGGGTATGGATTTTTTGTCCCAGCGCGTCATCATTACAGCAAGTTATTTCTGCTAATGAGCTCCCAGAAGAAAGACCAGTGACCTTAGTTCAGCAAAGCCAGGGTCCATCCACTGGGCTTTGAGAGGCGAGGTGTCCGGAGAAGGCTTTCTCAGGGGGCTGGGTCCCACACACTGAGGGCAGTTCCTCTTTCTGAGCATGCACCCTCCACCGGGAGGGAGAGCCAGGCGCACAGGCACTCCGGGGTAAGGCGATAAGGAGATTACAAGCAAAGCCTCTCCTTAGCTATTCCACATCTGTCGGGCAGAGCGAGCAAAATTGCAGTGCCGGCCTCCCGTGCATTGACCAGCCCCTCGGCGTGGGCTCCCGGGGGCTCTTACAGATCCAGGCCAAGGATAAGTGAAGTCATTTCGGCAGCGTTTATTTTAGCAAGGAGGGCGCGCCAAGTTCAAAGAGGGGAGGTTCCGGGAGGGACCCCCGGACGCCCCTGTGCTGAGCTTGGGTTGTCTGCGTAATCTTTCTCGGTGAGTGTTTCCTTACAGCCCGGGAGAAGTGTTGGGGGAGCACAGGAGATGATGCCATCGCCTCTGATTCTAAATGACTTACAGGTGTCTCTCACGGTCAGTCCCGGCCCCTCCCCCGTCCTGCACAGCCATGCTGGACACGCAGAGAACATTGCCACAGATGACATTCATTCTACTCACTCTGGCTATTCAAGATGAAGCCTTGCACCCTAACCGGTTTGGCTCAGTGGATAGAGCATCGGCCTGCAGACTAGAAGGTCCCAGGTTCGATTCTGGTCAAGGGCATGTACCTTGGTTGCGGGCACATCCCCAGTGGGGAGTGTGCAGGAGGCAGCTGATTGATGCTTCTCTCTCATCAATGTTTCTAACTCTCTATCCCTCTCCTTTCCTCTCTGTAAAAAACCATTAAAATATATATTTTTTAAAAAAGATGAAGCATTGCTTACATCACATTACATGTTAGGTGCTATGTTCTGATTGGTTCAGAAGATATCAAGTGTTGCCTGGCCAATGTGGCTCAGTGATTGAGCATCAGCCCATGAACCAGGAGGTCCCAGGTTCAATTCCCGGTCGGTCAGGGCACAGGTTGTCTCTCCATCCCCAGTAGGGGGCATGCAGGAGGCAGCCGATCCATGATTCTCTCTCATCATGGATGTTTCTCTCTCTCTCTCCCTCTCCCTTCCTCTCTGTGACATCAATTAAAACATATATTTGAAAAGTCAAAACAATTTTAAAAAAATAAAGTTTTGCCTTTTTGTTTTGTTTTCTTTCTCTTGTAATAAGTGTCAGTTACCCAGTTACCCCCCTCATTCAGCCTATTTACCATACCACAGAGTTTAACAGACACATACGTTCTTTGAATGGTTTTGATAATCCAGTCTTCCTAAGAATAAGACGGGCCATTTTGAGGCTAAAACAGTAAAAAAAAAAAAAAAAGATAAATCATTAGAAACACTTAAAAATTCTGTGTGTGACACTCTTCTTTATTAAAAAGACCCATTGTAAATTGGAAAGTTCCAGAGTCGTTGTGGTGAAGGAGAATGAATTATAATGACATCACTGGGTCGTGAACTAGGCCCACTGGCTACTTTCCAGGATGAAATTGACTAGGAGAGATCAGATGAGCCCATCCGTAGCCCCAGACAACTGGGAGGCAGCCAGGGAATCGAGGTTCAAGCCCCCTATTTAGGACCCACTTCCTCGTCCGCTCCATCATCAACTCCCACGTGATTCCCCAGGCAAGGCGTCTCGCCTAGTGAGGCGTTGCAATTCACATTCTAAAGAGACACCCCAAAAGTTCTTTGTACTCATTCCTCCGTAAAAGAGCTCATGAAAATATTAACATGTCAACATCTGGCTGACACCTTGGGTACATTTTCATCATCTCGCTGATGGGGAGCATTTTGCCTTCAAATAAGCATAATTTGCCAGTCTTTTCCATCTCCTTCTTTTTTTTCTTGGTCTCTCTCCCCGCGTAATAAATGGTGTCTGAAGCCCCAGAGAAACTCATTTCTGTTAACAGATCATTTGTAAATCTTTAAGGGCAGCTGGTGAGAAAGGGGCATTTTTTTTCCCTTCTGTCTTAACTTTCCTGGTTGTCTCTCTAAATGCAAAATGACACCTCATTCAAAGCTTTCTGGTGTCATCTTAATCTCCCTTATTTCACACTTTCTACCTTTTTGATATTGCTGGAGACTGCATGGAGGCCTTTTTTCTCTAATACTGTAATACCTATTATCTGAGGCATTTAGGGATATAGGCTCTTGCCAGCTAAGAATAATGCAGATCAATTGGATGTCAGCAGTCCAATAAAGTCAGATAGTATATATATTTTTTCAAGGTAGAAAAAAAAAAGATGTCTTCCCACCTGACCTTAAAGCCAGCACATTTCACTGTGAATATATTTTATGCATGCATGTGCTAAGGTGTTCCCTTCCTTATGGATCTGTAGGGAAGTCTCGCTATCCCTGTGGAATATTATTACCTATTCTGAGGATGCGATGATTATAGATACTTACTAAGATAAGAATAATTGACCATAAAAAACCTTTTATATCCCCACAATTATTTTCGCATTGACTAAGAGTGTCAAGGAAATCGGATTTTATTAGCCGGTGCCTAATTTTTGACTCCATTTTTTTTTTTAAAATCTGGCTTTTTTACCCCAATATGTTTTTAGTCTAAGATAGTTTGGCAATCGTACAAAAGAACAATTTGTTTCAGAACCTTTAACGCATGGTAAGGCTCTATAATCCAAGCATAACATCAAGTATCAAATCAAATAAAAATGTATGAGATCAGCAAAGGGAGCATGCTCCAAGGTGAGGCGCGGGTCTGGGACCCAGAGAAAAAGAAGTTTAAATCCAAATGTGACTGCTCAGCTTTGAGCAGGGGAACAAAGGGTCAAGTGCAGCTCTGACCCCTCATTCCCTTCCGCCCACCCAGAGGTCAGATCTGTCAGCGTGGAGCCTGTTTTCAGGAAGGCACAAGAAGGAGCTGGCTTGTTAAGAGCAGCGTGGACAACTCTAAAGGACACTTGCCGGGAAGGAGGCGGAAGTGCCTCGACCCTTCAGTAAGTAGGGATGCAGCAGATTGGAGGAAAGGCATCGATGTGGTACCCATTTGACCTTTGCAAGAAACATCCGCTGTGTTTGCCACATATGCTTTCGTTCATCCCCTTTGCTCTCCAAAATATGAGAAACGAGGACAATTCAAGCCCGGCTGCGAGGGAAGCCTGAGTCTGGGCGCCAGGGGGAAGCCGGTGTCAGCAGCCGGGGGAAGGAAGGCCTACTCTTGCATGAATTTCGTGCACCGGGCCTCTAGTTTTTAAAGAATGAGAACGGGGGATTTTGACTTAGCAAGACCAGGACAGGAAAATAAAGTAACACGACAATATAAAAAAGAACCTGTTTTGTTTCTCACCCAGTTTGTTAAGGTTCCTTAACAAACCAGTTATACTGCTAAGAGGTTAATTATCCTGTCTGTCAATCTGACCACAATCATCCCCTTCTGACCTGTTTAATAATTTAATGTAAACAACAGAAAGCTCTGAAGAGATTGCGGAGGGTTTATTTGTCATAGAGCTAGTTGTTGACGGGCACAAAGCACACCGTGACTGCTTTGTCAAATGTAGTTACTTGAGTGAGGAAGGAAGTCTCTTGCTTCCATACAACCTTACTTATTTGGGAGCGCTCACTGCCGTTTCTCGCAGCCACTTCCAATTGTCAGATTTCATTTAAGAAGGAGGACTGCAGTCACCGTCTATCAATAAGCACCCATCACCGGTTTCACCCTCAAAATAGATAAGAAATCATACCTTGCACTCTGAATTCTCCCAGATCGGGGAATGAAAGGACACCTGGACAATATTATTGTATAGTTGCTTGAAAGAAAGAGACCCATAGGATAGTTACGTCAGGTTAGTTAGCAAAGTTTGCTGTGCTGATCAAATTCGTCAGTCCGTTCTCAAGAATCTACAGATGTGGTGGGATATAAACCTAACCACTATGATGAGAGAACAGGGTCTGTCCATTTGTGATTCCACAGAGTAAATTTCAATGGTAGCAATGGATCAATGACTTTTAAAAAGTATATATTTTTATTGATTTCAAAGGGAGAGGGAGAGAGAGAAAAAAACCATCAATGATGAGAGAGAATCATTGATCGGCTTTGTGTATGAATTTAGTTAGCAGTGACAACGTGTGTAGAAAGTGCTTGGTTATGGTTGATGCTCAATGAACGTATGAGTGACATTGTAATGTAGTATTATTCTATTACTACCTGTAATAATCAAGGCAAGGAGGTGCATATTAACTATACACATTGAGGTTTGCCTTGGAGCCAATCATAGCCCATTAGTGGATTGAAGGGGTCTAAACCCCAAATATTGAGAGACAGAGTGTCCATGAAATGGCCACACAACCCCTCAGATGCACTGCTTCCCAATGTTAGTTCCCAGTCTTCATCTCTGCTGGGAACTTAGCAAGTCACAATCTTCTGGGGGTTCCTTGTCAGGCCCCTGCCTTTGCCTGAGGAGCAAGCTCTAAGTTGGGTGGAGAGAAGACATAGTTCTATCTGTCTATTCTAGAAGAATCAATATTGTTAGACTAAATCCATTTCTTTGATAGCAGTTTTCATGGGCAAAGGGGAAACTATTTCATGTCTATATCAATGCTTAATATGTGACAAGTTGTATAACGAAAAGATGTCTCTTTTCACCAATATGAGGCCCATAAATGAAAGGATCAAGAACCCCAGGATAAAGAGAGTGAATGTGGAATACATTGGTTTTCATTCTAAAAAAAAAAAAAAGCAACCTATATAATAAAAGCCTAATATGCTAAGTATCCGGTCGTCCGGTTATCCATTCAATCAATCAAAGCGTAATATGTTAATGATATGCTAAGGCCACTCAACCGCTTGCTATGATGTGCACTGACTACCAGGGTGGAGACACTCAATCAGTAGGTTAGCTGATTGGGACTGAGTGAGACAGTTAGCTGATTGGGACTGAGTGAGATTGGGTTTTGCTGATTGGGACTGAGTGAGACAGCCTGGACACTCCCTGGAGCCCTCTTGCAGTCCCTCCCCAGCTGGCCAATCTCCTGCATCCCTCCCTGGCCCCAGTCGTGCACTGGTGGGATCCCTCAGCCTGGCCTGCACCCTCTTGCAATCCGGGCTGAGGGACACGCCCCCTCCCAGTGCACGAATTTCATGCACCGGGCCTCTAGTACATATATATACACTGAGTGGCCAGTTTATTATGATCTCTGAACACATAATAATCTGGCCACTCAGTGTATATCCTATATAATAAAAGGCTAATATACAAATTGTCCCCTTGACCAGGAATTTGACCAGCAGGCAGGCCAGCCAACTGCCCATGTCCCCTCCCCCTGGCCAGACTGGCTGGACCCCACCCATGCACGAATTCATGCACCGGGCCTCTAATACACACACACACACACACACACACACACACCAAGTGGCCAGATTATTATGCATTCAGAGATCATAATAATCTGGCCACTCGGTGTGTGTGTGTGTGTGTGTGTGTGTGTGTGTGTGTATAATTCATATTATATGTATATACACACACACAGACATATATATATGTGTGTGTGTGTGTATTTATGTAAAATTTCAAAGTTGAAGGCACTGTGGGGAATAGCAGGATAAAGCAGTCGCTGGTTCCTCCCGTGTGTAATGAAAGTAAAATAAGTACACAAATAACTCTAATGCTAAGCAGGAAGTAGTAAATGTCAAAGAAACCCACAGATGTGGCGCAATTAAAGTGCGAAGGCGGTAGACAGGGTTTCCTGTATAAGGGACCAGACTGGGCTCTGCAGAGGAAGTGGCATTTGAATAACTTTTAGCTTCTTAAGGACTCTGATGCCAACCACCGACCGTCTCCCCACCACCACGGGACCAAGCATTAACCCATACCCGGGACACCCCCTCTGCTTCCCCTGCCTGGCAAGCGTGTGCTCATCTTGTAAGACTCACCTCAAGGGTTCCTCCTTCTAAGTCCACTCTCCAGAAAGATGTGTCTCTTCCTCTTTGGGAACACCATTCTGTACCACCTTCTCTGTCCCTTTGACATTTTGGCTCATTGCTATGTGCCTTCCCTGCCTTTTTCACGGGACTGTGATCCCATCAGGGGCTGGGAAACCCTCAGTGCCCAGGGATTCAAAACCCTGTGGAATGAATGAACTCTGCTTTTTTAAATGAAGGAAACGAAGAAGTTCCCTTGCCTCTGTGATTGTGTCTGATTGCCTGCTGATCCAGTCTCTGATTTCATCGTCACGCTGCAAACATTCCCAGGTGGCATTATCATTTCCTTTGACTGCCGTGGAAATTGAGGTTCAGAGAAATTAAAAGACTCATCCAGAGTCGCAGAGCTGTCAAACGGAGTAACTGGGATTCAAACCCAGGTGGTTGCCTTCACTGTGTGATTTTCCCGAATGAGGAAATGCATTGGTAGATGAGGCAGATGCACTGCCTCCCAATGTTAGTGGGCATTAAAAGGCCAACAACCACTTGGGCAAAATGTAAAATGGGTGTGTCCCCTGGGGAGTTGGATGTTTAAAAAAATTGCTGCCTGGAGAGCACACATCTATTCCCTCAGAAAGCAAAGCAAAGCAAAGCAGTGTTTTGTTTTATTTTCTTTCTTCCTTTGCTCCTCTGTGTCATTGTCATTAATCTAGTCTTCATTATCTATCTATCATCTATCTATCTATCTATCTATCTATCTATCTATATATATATATATCTATCATCATCTATCTATCTCTTTCTCTTCCTGATGTAGAAGATGATTAACTCCTTGAAGTGATGATGATGATGATGATGATGATGATGATGATGATGATGATTTGGGTAGGCTTCTACTAGGATGTTGGCTTATTCCCTTAGGAGTCTACTCTGGGCTTCAACTTTTAGAATGGTACAAGATTGACATTTAGAGTTCTATTTTCTCTATCATAGGAAATAAGACAAGCTGAATTTTTGTTTAAAAAATACTTTTCAAGGAAAAATCAGAAATGAACAACAAAATTTCCATGAAAAATTGGACCTCATTAAAAATTTAAAATCTAGAAAAACTAGAAATCCTTTAATGATAGAAGTGTAATATATTATGATAATCTATGAATATGGAATAATCTCTGCATGTTAAAAGTATATTTTCAAAGAATACATAAGAGATAAAATAGGTTGTGATGTGTCATTAATTCAGATATCAGATTATAAAAATAGTAAAGCAAAATTTTTATTTTATAAAACTACTACTGGCCCGGTGCACAAATTCATGCCTAGGGGGGGCGTCCCTCAGCCTGGCCTGCACTCTCTCTAACCTGGGACCCCTCGGAGGATGTCCGACTGCCAGTTTAGGCCCAATCCCAAGCATCTTCCGTCGCCGGGGGTGACCCAAGCCTCCCGCCTGCTCCAGCTGGCTCTGTGGCCGCTTCCATCTTTGTCCTGCTAATTTGTATATTCCCTCCTGATTGGCTGTGGGCATTGCGGAGTGATGGTCAATTACCATATTACTCTTTTATTTGATTAGATATAGTTGAATAAAAAGGGTAAAATATTGAAAAACAATATACTAGAACATTAAGAGTAGCCAGGTCAGGTTGATTCTATAGCTGATGATTCTTTCTATCATTTCCTAATGTTCTACAATAACATGGAATACTTTTGCAATTAGAAAATTAATTCAGGTTTGACAAATACTTGTCAAAAGGTGAAAGCTCATCTTGGAACTCCTCCTAGAAACATTTTTCCAGTTGTTGCTTCATTCCAACCACCGTTTCCAGGAAGGAACCACTGTCATCCAACTCATTCATCCCCACCTCCTCCCCTGGCCCCCATCTGTCTGCCTTACAAAAACATCCCTGATGCCAGCACGCTGAACAGAGCATACGCATCAAGATGAGGCAGCTGCGGGCTCCAGTCCATTTTCCCGTATTTCTTAGCTGTGCAATCTTTGGAAAACTTTTTCTTTTTTTAAATCCTCACCCAAGTCCATTTGCCCATTGATTTTTAGAGAGAGTGGAAGGGAGAGGGAAAGTCAGAGAGAAATATCAATGTGAGAGAACACATCGATGGGTTGCCTCCTGCACATGCGCCAACGAGGGCCCAGGCCAGGGAGGAGCCTGCAACCAAGCTACGTGCCCTTGACCAGAATTGAACCCGGGACCCTTCAGTCTGCAGGCCCACGCTCTATCCACTGAACCAAACCAGCTAGGGCTGGAAAACTCTTCCTTCTCAGAGCTTCAGCTTCCTGATCTGATGAGAATGGAATGAGATAGCATATGTAGGGAAACTAGCACAGCCCTGTGACACTAAATAAGTCATTAACCCAGGTTATCACTTTCTGTTTCTTATTCTCTCTGCACCCATTCAAACTTCCTGATCCTTCAAGGTCCTACTCATAGGCTGGTTCCTGCTACAAAGTTTTCCATGACTCTGGGTAGCCATAGTGTCTATCTCTAAGCATATTTTCGGTGCAATTCAGTTAGCACTTAGATACTGCTACATGCATTGAGTGAGTACATGGCAGAACCCCAACCAGAATAGAAACAGTTCCCCCACTCATAGCACTGATTGCTATAATTTATTATAAGCTTTCAATTAGCTTATGATAGAGAGCTGAATCTTTGTGCGATGAGATTTAGATGTTAACGAGAACTTATGAGTTACAGTGTTGAGTAGTAAAAAGTCAAGTCCGAGGTCTTATTTCCTCTCTGTTCACCTAGAACACGCTGAAAAGCTATCAGTGGCCTGTGGGTGGTACCTCGTGGCTGGATCTGAGTTGTCAAGATTGAGTGTCACCATCCCTAGAGACAGGAGGGCTCAAAAAGGCCCAGAATAGTCCTGATTTTTGTCAGATGGTGGAAAAGTGCTAAGAACATAAATTGGTGGGTGCATTTGATAAGGTGAAGTGAGGTAGTTGGGTCCTACAGCTGTAATTTCTTCTCCCTTACAAGTCCGTCAGTCAAGTAGATTACTTGGGAACTAGGTTTCTATGAGATGGAAACAGGGGGGGGGGGGGGGGGAAAGAAGAAGAAGAAGCATTAGAGCAGAAGCACTCAATAAAATCAGGAATATTTCTATTAGTATTATCAGCCTAAAGTTATTAACATGCCATATCTAATGATTAAGTCCCAAGCTTTTAGGCTAACGTATATAAAATGCCTGAACTGCTTTTACATTACTCCTAAGAAGCTTCTAGTTCTTTTACTCTCATATATTTGCTTATTTTCCAAGTAGTGAATAACAAATAAAGACATTTTGACGTTTGAGAATTTAAAAGCAGTCACTTAATAATGTATTTAAAAACAAAACACATTTTTATGGATTTCAGAGAGGAAGGGAGAAGGAGAGAGAGATAGAAGCATCAATGATGAGAGAGAAACATTGATCGGCTGCCTCCTGTACACCCCACACTGGGGATTGAGCCTAGGAATGTGCCCTGACTAGGAATCGAACTGTGACCTCCTGGTTCATAGGTTGATGCTCAACCACTGAGCCACTCTGGTCTGCTTAATAATATATCTTGAATATAATATTATTTTCAGATATCCTTTCAAGATTTCCTTTTTTTTTTTCTTTTTAAATTCAGTAGAAAATAAACGACATTTACCTCTGCCAGAGGGAGTATATAGAATGTAATAGGAATGAATACATAGGTAGAATTCAAGTGTTGAGCTGTGGATTGACAACTGCTTTCTTCAAAAAGTTGAAATAAAGCCCTAACCAGTTTGGATAGAGCATCGGCCTGCAGACTGAAAGGTCCCAGGTTCAATTCCAGTCAAGGGCATGTACCTTGGTTTCGGGCACATCCCCAGTAGTGGGTGTGCAGGAGGCAACTGATCGATGTTTCTAACTCTCTCCCTTCCTCTCTGTAAAAAATCAATAAAATAAATTTTTTTAAAAATCAAAAAGTTGAAATAAAAATGCACTAACCAATACATGGACAAGTTCCATTTTATGACCTTGTCCCCATGAATGAAAGTTCCATTATTTGGCCTCAGCCAAATTTTTAGGAAACTTGCACGTGAAGAAGAAGGCAAGCTTTTAAGAAACCTTTGGTCATAGCCCTAACCTGTTTGGCTCAGTGGACAGAGCGTCAGCCTGCGGACTGTAAGGTCCCAGGTTCGATTCCTGTCAAGGGCATGTACCTTGGTTGCGGGCACATCCCCAGTAGGAGGGGTGCAGGAAGCAGCTGATGTTTCTCTCTCATCGATGTTTCTAACTCTCTATCCTTCTCTCTTCCTCTCTGTAAAAAATCAATAAAATATGTTTAAAAAAAAGAAACCTTTGTTCATAAATACAAACAAGATTTCCATGCCAGAAATTAATTAGCGCTTTGTTCCTCTTTTGAATAGCAAGTGGGGGAGGTTCATGGACTCGCTCATTCAATTCTCTTGACCTGTCACAATTTCACAGAACTTAGTAACATCCATTATTTCTTTCTACTGGGACTTATCGCCATCTTTTTATGAGATCTTATTTGTGTTATCTCATGTTCCTTCCTTCCTTTTCTTTGCTTGCATGTCATAAAATGCTGAATTTGTATAACTTTCAGGTAATTATTTTTATGAGCTCACTGGAGGTTATCTGTGATGCTATCGCAAACCCGTCCAGCGGTCAATAAATCACGCAGACTGTTTTGTGATTTCACACCCAAGATTGCTAAGAGGCACAGATCTGCCCATAGAAATACTTTTAAAAGTTGGGAGCAGCCCTAACCGGTGTGGCTCAGTGGATAGAGCGTCGGCCTGCGGACTCAAGGGTCCCAGGTTCGATTCTGGTCAAGGGCATGTACCTTGGTTGCAGGCACATACCCAGTAGGGGGTGTGCAGGAGGCAGCTGATCAATGTTTCTGACTCTCTATCCCTCTCCCTTTCTCTCTGTAAAAAAATTAATAAAATATATTTTTAAAAAATAATAAAAGTTGGGAGCAAAGGGTATTCTTATAACATTGGCTCCCCTTTCCTAATCATAAAAGTGTTGTACATATTGCAAAATATATGGAACATAGGAACAAGCATTAAAAATAATTAATCCCTTCATCTCCATCAATATTTTTGATACTTTAATCCGTATCTTTCTGTTTTATAAAAATACATGCATATGCATACCTATAGAGATTTGTTCTCTGATTTCTTTCCACTTATAGTTTCCTTTGTCTCCCAAGATTTTTCAATTTTAGCAATTCTTTATATAGTCAATATTTAATAATTATTTATATATAATTATTTATATTGTTTCTAAAATTATAGTTTAAACTGGTATCAGATTTTCGGCTATTGGGGGTTTTTACCTTCAAAGAAGCTATTTTTAATATAGAAAGGCTTGCTCTCATGCAGTTGAATTTGGTCTGGTGAGGCATAGTCTCCCTTCCCCCATGCCTGAGTCACACATAATTAAGATTCTCTTCTAAATTCAATGAGTGTAAAATGTTTAATGGGCCTTTTCTGAAATAACAAAAGATTCAAATGAAAGAAAAACACCTTTATTCGCATAAAATAATAGTTAAATGGTAACCAGGTGTCCCTAACCTGAGAGGTGGCCAAGGACCTGTCATGTACCTATAAGAGCTGGTAGATAACTTGAACGAGAACCACTGAACTCCCACGCAGAGGTGGGCAAACTCCAGCCCCCCGGGCCGAATCCAGCCCATTGGCTGCTTTTGTGTCACCTGTGAGCTCAAGATGATTTTTACATTTGTAAATGTTTGGGGGTAAAAATCCAAGGAAGAGTATATTTTGTGAGACATGAAAAATATATGCGCCCAGCCGGTGTGGCTCAGTGATTGAGCGTCAACCCAAGAACCAGAAGGTCATGGTTCGATTCCCGGTCAGGGCACATGCCCAGGTTGCAGGCTCCATCCTCACTAGGGGACGTGCAGGAGGGAGCCGATCCATGATTCTCTCTCGTCATTGATGTTTCTCTCTCTCTCTCTCTCCCTCTCCCTTTCTCTCTCTGAAATCAATAAAAACATATTTTTAAAAAAGAGAAAAATACATGATATTCATATCTCAGTGTCTTTACTACATTTGTATTGGAATAGAGAAAACACTCATTTATTTACGTGTTCCAGTGGCCAGTTCACCCTACAACCACAGAGCTGAGCAGCTGCTACAAAGATGGCATAGTCCACGGAGCATAAGCTATTTATTTGCTGGTGTTCCACAGAAACATTTGCTGCCTCCTGCTCTAGGTGATTAGGTTTTGAGTAGGATAGCATTAAAAAAAAAAAAATCTAGCCCTACCAGGTTTGGCTCAGTGGATAGAGGGGTCCTGGGTTTGATTCCGGTCAAGGGCATATACCTCAGTTGCAGGCTTGACCCTGGCCCTGGTCAGGCACGTGCGGGAGGCAACCAATCAATGTGTTTCTCTCACATCGATGTTTCTCTCTCTGTCTTTCCCCCTCCCTTCCACTCTCTCTAAAAATCAATGGGAAAATACCCTCAGATGGGGATTAACAACAACAAAAATCTCTGCTCCTTTTCCTTTTATCCCTCAATCCAGATCCCCTTCCTGTCTTTGGCGGTCTCATTTGCACCCATCAGGGAAACAGGGATGGGCAGTCTTCCTTTGCTCTCAGAACTGCCTTTGAACTTCAGGAAGGCCGCCATCTTGTTTTTGTTCACTTCGCTAGAGCGTCGTGTCTGCAACATGAAACACTAGTAAGTTCTTTAAACTTCTTGTTATCTGGAGACAGGGCAAGCCCTTTCCCCCATTTATTTAGTTCTGGAGGAGGGGGATGAAAGATTGGGTCCTAAGTGTTACTCAATGGCATGACATGGCTTGGCCCTGGCAGGCAGCCAGCACTGATGCTTATGAGGTGTTTGCCTGATGAACTGGACCCCGGTGACATGAAGCAGAGCCCGGAGGAGGTGGCAGCCCATCTTTCTAGCTCAGGTTTGATTTACAAATCAGAGGAATGTGGGCGCATGGAAGCCAGGCCCACCCCCAGGACAGTCTCACCCGGATGTAATGACCCCAGCTGGTGGAGACCCATTGGGAAGGCGGTGGGTGGGTTGTTGTGGAAGTGTATTATGGTGTTTTTCATGAAAGCAAAATACATCCTAGGCAACGGCTGGCTGTGATGTTTGCTTTAGTAACTGGAAGTTTTGGGAAATAATTATTAGCCAGAGTCTGTGGGTCACAGAGCAACTTTCTCATTGAAGGAAGCGTGGGATAGAAGGCATGGACATGTCTTACGGTTTACGGTTTACATAAACAGAACAAAAATAACAAAGGATTTGGGGAGTTCGGAGGAGGGAAATATTGTGTCAGAATGCCTCCAGGATAAAATCCCACATTCAGAAAAAAAGAAAAAAAAAAGAACTCAATATTAGACAATGAAATGCTCTTGTAACGGGATTTTATTATTTCCAAAGGTGGGTGTCCCATGAACTACTCCCCGGTACCCCACTGCCCTCCACTTCAATGTTGCAGTCAGATTAGAATTTCACATGCTCTGTATAATGTTGTGAGGCTGTCGGGACTGATTTTAGTTCTAACCATTCAAACAAATTCCGTAAGAGTGTTTGACAGTGTTTACCAAAAAGTAAAATTCTGGTTATCTGAGGTCAGCACGAAATATAATGACTTTGCAAAGAAAGGATGGCCTTGTTTGCGTTATCGTGAGATGTATTTCGGTTTTGTGAATTAAAAAGTATTTTGGTCATTGGAGAAAATTTTGAAAATGCAGGATTTTCAAATGAAACAAAAACTACCACAATAATCTCTCCACTGTCAGACAACACTATTTAAAAAATTATTTCCTTTCATTCTTTTGCTGTGATTTTTTTTGATACAGTTGTAATCAGACTCAAACTTCAGTGTCTCTTGCTTGTTTACGTAAGTGTATGACAGACTTCTAGATAAGACATTCACAATTATCTTGAAAATGCCTCAGAAAAAAAGTAGGCAATCTGTGAGACTATTTGGATATTAAGAATAAAACAAAATTCAAAAGCAAAACCACATTTTCTTCAGTCACATAATGAGCAAAATTTTTGTAACTTTTTAAAAAAATCTCGTAACTTCTCTTTAGGCCATGTGCTTATGGTCTAGGTGAAGACCAACATTTTCAAAAAAAAGGGGGTGGGGGGAGAGTGGGGAAGGGAAAAAAAAGAAAGTCAAGAAAAAATAAAATGAGAAAGAAGAGCCAGAGAATTGAAAAGGAAATACCACATTCCTAAACACATTTGGCCTTGCTGAGCATTTATATAAACATCTAGACAAGTCCCTTAGCTGAATTTTTAAAAAAATATAGTTTTATTGATTTCAGAGAGGAAGAGAGAGGGAGAGATTGAAACATCAATGATGAGAGAATCATCAATCCGCTGCCTCTTGCACACCACCTGCTGAGGATCAAGTCCACAACCTGGGCATGTGCCTTGCCTGGGAATTGAACCATGACCTCCTGGTTCACAGGGTGATGCTCAACCACTGAGCCACACCAGCCTGGCTAAGCTGGATTTTTAAAGAAACCTACCTCTATGATACCTACCGCATTAATCCCAGGGTACACCCACTTCAAATTCAGTAAAGAAAAATAGACCCAGGACAGAATTTGTTCTTTAAAATACTAAGGTATTGCCCTAACTGGTTTGGCTCAGTGGGTAGAGCGTCAGCCTGGGGACTGAAGGGTCCCAGGTTCGATTCCGGTCAAGGGCATGTACCTTGGTTGCGGGCACATCCCCAGTAGGAGGTGTGCAGGAGGCAGCTGATAGATGTTTCTAACTCTATCCCTCTCTCTTTCTCTCTGTAAAATATCAATAAAATATATTTTAAAAAAATACTAAGGTATTTTAACTTAAGTTTGCATTTCACTTTTCCATTTCTTATTTGCATATAGGCAAATTAGATGTGTAGAGAGTGCCAGCACAGGAGTGGACATAGTTGGTGTGAGCTGGGAGGGAGCCGTTGCCATGGAACACAACGTCACACAACGTGGCTGCGACCGGTCCCTCTCGCCCAGCACAAAAGCCATGGGCTCTGGTGGCCAAAGGGAGCATGCGTGCCTAACGTTTGACCCTCTTCAGTGTGTCACACTGCCCACAGCTTCTTCCTCTTCTGAGAACTCTGTGAACTGCGGTTGTGCTCATCCAGGACACCAGGATCCCAAACGTCACTTGCTGTCTTCCTGGGAACCGGGCGAAAATGTAATCTTTTGGCCTGTCTGTGCACAGCTACATCATAACATTGAAGTGTAGATTTATGGCAGGCTTTATGTATATTGTCTTAGTCCCACGGCCCCCCCCCCTTTTCACAGATACATACACAACATGTCATGTAGAAAATATAAATTGTTGATCGTACAGGCACTTTCTTCCTTTTTAAACCTTTCCAAAGGTCTTTTTGTTAAACACACCCAGATGCCGTTTGACAGATGAGGGGCTAATTGCTCTGTGAATTACCTCTATCGATTCCTGTTTCATGTTGAGCCAAACAAACAAAAGATATTAATGCTTTGAAAAAAAAAATGAATGATGACCTTTCTCTACAAACACAGCTTGCGGTCCCTGATTATTGGTGATTCCAGAGAGCAGCGGTCAATCGCAATAGCTGTAACGCTATGATCACTATAATAAGCTTGCCTGACCTTCTCTGCCATGTTAAGTGGTTTAAATTTATTTGCCCAACAACATGAGAGCTTTCATTTAAAGTCACAGAACATTCAATTCCATGGAAGATGTAGTGTCTTCCTCCTTCCTCGTCCTCCTTTCTTGTCCACTTCATACATCTACATCCCCAGTATACTGATAGAGTTACCATTGCAAAATAGTCCCTGTACCTGTGGAGCAGGTTTCTTAAGCTCTGTTTGAAATTTTGGGCCCCATTTGCTCTTTTGGCTTGTTCTTTCTTTCTTTAATTTTTAAAAATATATATATTTTTTAATTTTAGAGAGGAAGGGAGAGGGAGAGAGAGATAAAAACATCAACGATGAAAGAGAATCACTGATCAGCTGCCTTCTGCATGTCCCACAGCAAAGATCAAGCCCACAACCCGGGCATGTGCCCTGACCATGAATTGAACTGTGACCTCCTGGTTCATAGGTCAAAGCTCAACCACTGAGCCACGCCAGCTTGGCTTGGCTTGTTCTTTCTGGTTTTAAGACCCTGGAAACATTTTGTTTCTCTCTCTTTCTAAGTTGTGTCCATGGTTTAGGGTTAGCTAGATAACATGAGCAGTATGCAAAGCCAAGATTTCAAAGGGGCCTGTCCAGTGTGGCTCAGTGGTTGAGCGTCGACCTATGAACCAGGAGATCATGGTTTGATTCCTAGTCAGGGCACATGCCCGGGTTGAGGGCTCCATCCCCAGTAGGGGGCGTGCAGGAGGCAGCCGATCAATGATTCTCTCATCATTGATGTTTCTGTCTCTCTCCCTCTTCACTCATCTCTGAAATCAATATATATATATTTGAATTTTTTTCTTTTAAAGAATGCAAGGAGATGTGGTGCCAAGCATGCTAGCCTGAGAACCAGGGGTCCTCTTTCAATTTTGCGCTTAATTAGTGAGACCTGGAGCCAGTCAATGGGCAAGGCTGGGCCCGATGACCTCAGAGAATCTTTCCAGTGGGAACATATTCATTTTCCAGGTCTTTCCACTTAAAACGACTGTTTCATATACATGGCAGACTTCTCACGTGGCAGCTAAGGAAACATGGTTGTGGGGCCTTTAAGAACTTCCTAACTTTTTCCCAGCAAGGCTTCATGGGAGTGGACCGCCGTGGCCAGTGCCTTGAATGGTTAGGAAGTGTAGACAACGCCCCTTGGTTTCAGTGGAAATCTCTTGTGAAGGGTACCCCCGACACGTCCTCCAGTTTCCTGGTCAGAGACATGCCAAAAATACCAAGGAAGTAGTTCCCCCTGGGATAGTCCGGGCCCTGGGCTATAAGATTAAAGCAGGAAGCGAAGAGAAAAACAGCAGCAATAATCAAAAGGCTTCCTGCCTTCGTCTGACATTCTCAAGACGTTAGGTCTGAATTTGGAGAGAGAGAGCTGGGCAATGGGAAGGTGACTTTCCTTCAACATTGCCTCTAGCTTCTGCTCAAGACAGGGACCAATAATATGTCCAACAGCTGAAACCAGTTTGGCTCAGTGGATAGAGTGTCAGCCTGTGGAATGAGGGGTCCCAGGTTCGATTCCGGTCAAGGGCATGTACCTTGGTTGCGGGCACATTCTCAGTAGGGCGTGTGCAAGAGGCAGCTGATCAATGTTTCTCTATCATCGATGTTTCTAACTCTCTATCCCTCTCTCTTCCTCTCTGTAAAATATCAATAACATATATTTAAATAATAATAATAATAATATGGCCAATAATTGAACCAGAGCTGACTTATGTTGAGAACCACATGGAGTTTAAGAAAACAGGAGACATGTTTCCTGCCTGTGTCAGATCCCTTGCTCTGCCCTCAAAGCATCAGACTTTTTCTTAGCAATAGGATATTTGCAAATGTAGGAGCTTTCTTCCCTTTAAAATCCAACCTTAGCCAGGCCGGCATGGCTCAGTGGCTGAGCATTGACCTATGAAGCAGGTCACGGTTGGATTCCCGGTCAGGGCACATGCCTGGGTTGCGGGCTCGATCCCCAGTGTGGGGCTTGCAAGAGGCAGCCGATTCATGACTCTCTCTCATCATTGATGTTTTTATCTCCCTCTCCCTCTCCCTTCCTTTCTCTGAAATCAATAAACATACATTTGTAAAAAGTAATAATAAAACCCAACCTCAGTGCCTTTCTAATCCCTACCGCCTCTTTCAAGTGTTTCTACGCTTTATCTCTCCTTGTCCAGAGCGCCTCCGTAGCACCCTATTAAGGATTCACAGTAGCACCGGCGCATACTTTTATTTCAGCACTTTTCACATCTATTTTATTTTCC
Organism: Cnephaeus nilssonii; assembly: GCF_951640355.1. Lineage (NCBI taxonomy): Eukaryota > Metazoa > Chordata > Mammalia > Chiroptera > Vespertilionidae > Cnephaeus > Cnephaeus nilssonii. The sequence goes on along the minus strand of NC_137095.1, from coordinate 10,463,709 downwards.
GCCCAGTTTATCTCTTTCCCCTCCAACTTAGCACTTAGGATCTCAGACTGTAGCCACAGAACTCGGGGCTTGTAAGGTGTCCAGCGGATGACTGAGGATGAATATAGAGAGGAAAGAACACCAAAGCTCACTGTATGAGTTCAGCAGTGAACGAGCAGCCACTCTGAAGGGCAGTGGCTTTAGAGAGCCGTGGTTGGTTACTCCTTGTGCATGGCGGTCAGCGGGGGGTTTTGCTGATCACAGCTGAGCTTGGCTCACGAGGCTCTGTTCTCAAGGTCTCCTCATTCCCCTGGACCAGTGGTCGGCAAACTCATTAGTCAACAGAGCCAAATATCAACAGGACAACGATTGAAATTTCTTTGGAGAGCCACGTTTTTTTAACTTAAGCTTCTTCTAATGCCACTTCTTCAAAACAGACTCGCCCAGACCGTGGTATTATGTGGAAGAGCCACACTCAAGGGGCCAAAGAGCCGCATGTGGCTCGCGAGCCGCAGTTTGCCGACCACGGTCTTGACCATCTTGTGTTCCTCAAGGTCGCAGCAGAAAAGCAGGAAGGAGAGCAGACACTCGGGCAGCCTCCTAAGGCACAGAGTCCTAAGTCCTTTCCACCTTATTCCCCCATTGGCCGGAGCCACATGGGTAACCCTGAGTCAAAGACAGGTAAATAGACATTTCCCCCGTTAGTCACGTGACAGAGTCATCTGTCTAAGGAGACATAAAGAATAGTCTCAGGAATGAAACCAAACCTATCCAGGAGGAAATATTGATAACACTTGTGATGCAGTGACGACCAAACAGCGGCTGGGCAGCGCTGTGAGTGCATCGAGGCGCACGTGGGTGGGCGGGGCTGCGTGATTTCGCACGCTGGGCTTCTAGTGTTGAAATAAAAATAGAACATTGGTTACTAACCATTAGAGCCACTTGGCCAAACTCCAGTATCATCATCTTCTTCTTCTTTTTTTTAAAATATATTTTATTGATTTTTTACAGAGAGGAAGAGAGAGGGATAGAGAGTTAGAAACATCGATGAGAGAGAAACATCGATCAGCTGCCTCCTGCACACCCCCTACTGGGGATGTGCCCACAACCAAGGTACATGCCCTTGACCGGAATCGAACCTGGGACCCTTGAGTCTGCAGGCTGACGCTCTATCCACTGAGCCAAACCGGTTTTGGCAGTATCATCTTCTTTATGTTCATATCAACATAGCCAGCATCTTCATGGCCTTTGTAATCCATAAATATTTACCAAATTCGATTGAATCACAGATGGTAAAAAGAGAAATCAGAGTTGGAAGAACTGATACCTTCATTTTTTAAAAAAATATATTTGTATTCATTTCAGAGAGGAAGGGAGAGGGAGAGAGAGAAACATCCATGAGAGAGAATCATGGATGGGCTGCCTCCTGCAGGCCCCACACTGGGGATGGAGCCCGAAACCCAGGCATGTGCCCTGGCCGGGAATCGAACCTTGACCTCCTGGTTCATAGGTCAACACCCAACCACTGAGCCATGCTGGGCGATACCTAATTTATTTTTAGTGCTTTTTTAAAAAAATATGCATGGTGGGCTGATGAGTTATGAACACAACGTTAAAAGCTTTCAATGTTGTCCTTTAGGGAAATTCATGTACTTATGTTTACATATTTCATTACAGAAGTTGGTTTCAACATTTCCAAGGACCGAATAGGAGCTCGCCCCTGCCCCTCCCTGCCCCTTGCGGGCACTTGGAGAAATGTCACGTAGGCATCGCTGAGTTTCCTTTCTGAGCTGCTTGCTGCTCAGTCACTGAGTTAGCATGAAAGCTCCCAGGTCATGACATGGGCTGGAGGGAGAGCATAGTTGCCTTACAAGCAGAACAAGCCCTGGCAGTGATCAAGCCTGGATGCCTGGCCCTCTTCCTTGGAGGCCCAGTGGGGCCCACTCCACTGGGCCAACCCCACACCACGCACACTGGACTGGTGGTCCTCTTATCATCGAAAATTCCACCAGTGCGGCCAAGATATACAGAAGGAAGCACACAAGAAAAATGCGACTGGAATAGGCAGGCCTGTGGATTGGGTTTTATGAAAAGAAAAAAAAAAGGGAGGGGAATTTTTCTGAGCTCTTTTTTTTTTATAGTTCATAGGGCAAGAAAAGAATGGGACAAATTGCTTATCCCATGTGAATAGTTTTACCATTTTTAATGGTGAGTGAGGCACTACCCTGGAAGCTTTATAATGATTGCCCTTTTTTTTTGCCTTATAACCAGGTAATTTAAATTTGACTACTTCATAAATAGAAATATACTTTGTCCCACATTTAAAAAATATATTTTTTTATTGATTTTAAAGAGAGGGAGAGGGAGAGAGAGAGAGAAATAACAATGATAAGAGAGAAACATTGATCATTAAGCCCACAACCAGGGCCTGTGCCCCGACCAGGAATTGAACCGTGACCTCCTGGTTCATAGGTTGGCACTCAACCACTGAGCCATGTCGACCGGGCCCACATTTCGCCTACTACGGAGTTTATATGTATTAAAGACGTGAAATCCTAATATTCCCAAAACTTCTTTCTTGCTGGATTTTAGTTTGTAATAAAATTTAGGATCCTAACCCTGACTTATACTTAAGAGACATTAAGTTCATTGAGGATTCAAGATCCTTGCTGTTGCTTTTTTTTTTTTTTTTTTTTTTTTTTGAGCCACCAACATTTCAGAGTCTAGTCCCTCCAGTTCTAGAAAATGTAAATAAAACAGCCCTAACCTGTTTGGCTTAGTGGATAGAGCGTCGGCCTGGGGAATGAAGGGTCCCAGGTTCAATCCCAGTCAAGGGTATGTACCTTGGTTGCGGGCACATCCCCAGTAGGGGGTGTGCAGGAGGCAGCTGATCAATGTTTCTCTCTCATCTATGTTTCTAACTCTCTATCCCTCTCCCTTTCTCTCTGTAAAAAATCAATAAAATATATTTTAAAAAAGAAAAGAAAATGTAAGTACAACATAAGGATAAGAACGTTCCTTCCTCTTTTTGTCCAGCTCAGTTTCTCGAATAAATAGTCCATGTTTCAGTATGTGGAGTCGTCCTTCCAGGGGCCAGCTGCGGCGTTTTAATTTCTCCCGATTTCTCTGTTTATAGTTCCTCTCCATTTTCTGCTGAGACAACTTTTAAGTAATCAGCTGAGAGACTGTGCAAATGTTTCTGAAAGCCTGTCCTGAAACGATTTGAGCAACAGAATCGTGGCCCAGTTCTCAGGGCCATGAGTGACATGTCCTCTAACGCGCGCCTGGACTTCCGAAAGGCACAAATCCTCACTAAACGTCATGCAGTGGTCAACGTAGCTGCTGCCTGTGAATCGTGAGAGATTCGTGTGTTGCTAGGACTTGGGAAGATCCAAAGCCCCCCATTCATTCTCCCCTGCACTATCCTTGACTCTCAGGCTGGGTCCTGGGGGAGAGGGGGACTTGGAAGAGAGGGGTGAGGGAATTCATTGGCAGAGATGGGAGAGCAAGCTGCTGTAAAATATTCGCAGCTGCCGCTTTCTGTAGGCATGCCCCATCCACCAGGAGACTTGAAAAAAAAGGCAAATCCAGAAGTTATTTTGCCATAAAAGGGAATCAGCTCTTAAGGGCCTCTTCCTGGAGACCTCAGACACGAGTTACCAGGCACTCCCCGAGGCCCAGCGCGCAGGCTCCTGCTCCCTCCCACATCCCTGTCCCTGCGAGAGTTTTCCCACTGGATCGAATAATTAAAAACATTCTCAGGGTGGAAAACAAGACATTCATGGCCGGCACGTGAGCCCATTTTGAAGACTCACCAATGTATTGCCTAGTTACACAGTTTGCTGGTCTACCAGCTGTGGATCTATCATATTTGGTATTTAATGACTTCTCCTCGGAACCAATAAGAGAGTCATTGCCCTTTTGTTTGTTTTTTTTTCTTTTGTCCTGCCTACCTCTGATTTGTTAACTGATCCTAGGGGCCCTCTTGAAAAGGCGCCAGCCCCGAAGAAGTCATTGGTTATCTCTGGAGAGGCGCCTGGCCCTTTAAATCCTGTCTAGGTAAATTACCTTCCCAGCACAAGGTATTTCCTTTGAGGAGATTCCTTTGGGAAGGGACTCCAGGGAACTGAGTAACTTTTTAATGGTTCACTCAGATTAAGAGGAAGGAAATGTGCGCCCCTCCGGGGGAGCCACCACTCCAGGCCGGTCTGCATCCTGTAATTCTTCCCCAGTCCGTGAATCATCCTTTTAAGCCTCCTTTTCAAGGGCATTTTGTCTTCCTCCGAGAGAAGGCCGGAGCAGAAGAGACGGGGTTTTAAATAGGTCTCCATCAAGCCCCCGCCACAAAAGCAATTGCGTGATTCTCTCTGTCTTACACAGAGTAGATCGCTCTGGGTCCCCTACCTGCCTGCTTCCGCTCACCTTGCACAAGGCTTTGCTTTTTTTTTTTTTTTTTTTTTACTTGCTTTGCTTTCCACATTCAAGTGGTGTCTCCTATGATCTAAACGGCTTTGAGCTGCAGTTCTCCGTCATGGTTAACAAGACGGCCAGCCTCTGAGACTGATTGCACTCAAGCTGTAGGAATTTGAAGAACTGAGCCACCATAGGATTTTTTCCAAATCTTTCAGATAAAAATCTCGCTTTTACAACCGTGTCTCTGTTTAATAAGGTGACTTGTCTCTAGGCAATTGTTGACAATATTTGCATCTTTCCCACAAAGGCATGGATGCTTCAGAAAGTAGTGTTGGCAGTGGGTGGAGTTTAGGAGGCATTTCAGATTTTTCATATTGTAGTAGCAGCTACTCAATGAATAAAGTATATCTATCTATCTATCTATATATAATATATATGTATAATACATATATATGTATATATGTATATATATTTTTTTAATTTATTTTTTTCCTTATCCCCCCATTACCACTCCCCATTCCCCCCACTCATGCCCTCACCCCCCTGGTATCTGTCCATTGGTTAGGCTTATATGCATGCATACAAGTGCTTTGGTTGATCTCTCCCCCTTACCCCCACCCTCCCCTACCTTCCCTCTGAGGTTTGAGGATCTGATCGATGTTTCTCTGTCTCTGCATCTGTTTTTGTGCATCAGTTTATGTTGTTCATTATATTCCACAAGTGAGTGAGATTATGTGATATTTATCTTTCTCTGACTGGCTTATTTCACTTAGCATAATGCTCTCCAGGTCCATCCATACTGTTGCAAGGATGGTAAGAGTTCTTTTTTTTTTACCGCAGCATAGTATTCCATTGTGTAGGTGTACCACAGCTTTTTAATCCACTCATCTGCTGATGGGCACTTAGGCTGTTTCCAAATCTTAGCGACGGTCAATGAAGTATGTTTTATTGAGCACCTACTAAATGGAGACTTCCATTTTTCTTTAAGGCACTGCTAAGTGTGGAAAACTGTCCCATCCGTTGTGACAAATGTACCACACTAGTGGGCCTTTTTATAATGAGGGAAGAGAGGCATGTGTCGAGAATCACGAGTCAGATAGAAAATCTCGGTGCCTTCTACTGGATTTTGCTGCAAACCTAAAACCGCACTAGAACAATAAAATCTTTTAAAAAATGCAAAAGTGAATTTAGAGGATGCTTAAAGTGAATTTAATTAGACTTAAATTAAGACTCAGAGTTGGTTTGTATAGATCGACAACCCATTGTTTGTGATTCTTTAATCAAAGAGTCTCTAGAAAATTAATGTTTGGGGGGGGGGGGAGGATTTATATGTCGAACAACCTGAACTGACTTGAACTCATATGTAGCAAAATATGACCCAAACTGACGTACGGTTGGATAGTCTTTATTTATCCCACTTACTGTGAGTGTCGTGCCACCCAGCCTACGCTGGTAATGGTAGATAATATATGCAATGTCTCTTTCCAAAATCCTAACACATCTTCCCCCAAGAGTTTGGACAAGGGTTTATGGACCAAATAAATTGAAATATAGAAAGCAGAAAAAGAATGAAAAGAATAGCGAAGGAAACAATTGAGTCCTATTTCATGTCTTCCTGGATTTGCAAGACCCTAGTCCTAGACGTCCGTGCAGATCTCATTATTATGGAAAGTTACTGTCAGCAGTAAAGTGTAAAAACCTGGTAACGTAACTGTGATTCCTACTCAGATATAGCTTAAGGTTTTAATATGAATGCCTGCAGCCCACATTCTGGTTCTGTAAGTCTACTCCAAGAGCATACCCAGAAACATTTTTTCATTCCTTAAAACCACGGATGACCATAATTGTATAATTCATTGCTTTAGAACAGTGGTCGGCAAACCGCGGCTCGCGAGCCACATGCGGCTCTTTGGCCCCTTGAGTGTGGCTCTTCCACAGACTACCACGGCCTGGGCAAGTCTCTTTTGAAGAAGTGGCGTTAGAAGAAGTTTAAGTTTAAAAAATTTGGCTCTCAAAAGAAATGTCAATCGTTGATATTTGGCTCTGTGGATTAACGAGTTTGCCGACCACTGCATAGGACAACAAATACATTTGAAAGCCAAGTGTGCGTTCCATTTTTAGCGAACGTGGGTCCAAGCAAATAGTCTGACTGATTATATCTCCTGGGTTTAAATTTTAAGCATTGCACTTATGCTCCTAAGCATTTACCTCAAATGTTAAGATCCCATTAAAATAAAGCAGCAGGACACTTAATGGTCTCTGCTGAGGGTTTCCAAGCAATACTGCCAGCCAGCAGATGGAAGTCCAAGTAACTTAATTACACCTTTAACTCTGAAATAATGTCCTAGATATCGTCATTTACTTCTTACTTTATATTCATTTCAGTTTGGGAAATATTTCCTTTGCTCTCCGCTCAGTTCCCCTGTCCCAGGCTTTCATGTAATATCTCCTCTTAGTCTATTTGCCAGGCTGTTGGAGCCTTCTATGTACTTAGCATGCACTCTGAGTAATGCTTGAGAATGAGGCAGATGCCTTAATTACCCAATGCTTAGCCAATGCAAGAGGAAGGGCAGTTTGCATGTAAAACTATACTGGAAAAGTACATAATATCTTTAAAGATATTAGATTTTTTTTTTTTTAACCAGATAACCTAGATTTTTTTAAAAAAAAGAAACCCGATTTTATTTACATTATCATATTGAATATTATTATAAAATCTTTTTTTCAATGTTAAGAGTCATAGCAATATGGAGCAAAGGTATTAAAATATGTATGGACAGACTAGCCAGTGTTGTTCAGTGGTTAGGGCGTCAGCCGGCTGACTGGAGGGTCCTGGGTTCGATTCCGGTCAAGGACACGGTTGCAGGCTGATCCCCAGCCCCAGCCCGGTTGCATGCGGGAGGCAAGCAATCGATGTGTCTCTCTCTCATATCCGTGTTTCTTTCAGTTTCTCCTTCTCCCTTCCACTCTCTAAAAAATCGATGTGGGGAAAAAAATATATCAGGTGATGATTACCAACAGCAACAACAACAAAAAGTAGTGGTAGATTTTATTTTTATGGATTCACTCGTTTGAGATGGCAAGACTGGGAGAAAGCCCTGTTCTTCAGTGACCATTTCCATGCATCAAAGTGTTCCCCACACCCTGACCGGTTTGGCTCAGTGGATAGAGCGTCGGCCTGCAGACTGAAGGGTCCCAGGTTCGATTCCGGTCAAGGGCATGTACCTTGGTTGCGGGCACATCCCCAGTAGGAGGTGTGCAGGAGGCAGCTGATCGATGTTTCTCTCTCATCGATGTTTCTAACTCTCTATCCCTCTCTCTTCCTCTCTGTAAAAAATCAATAAAATATATATTTTTTAAAAATCAATAAAATATATATTAAAAAAACAAACACCACAAAGTGTTCCCCATTTCAAAAGATGGACTGGGGTTTCAGATGAAAGCCATCAGTCCTGAGCGCCTGTGGGAGGAGCTAGCTAGGGCTTATAGAACGAGTTCTCGCACTCCAGTCATCGCGAGAACTCCACCACGGGAGGCACTCTATGCCCCGCCCCTTCACTTCCTGCTCGGCTTGTCCATCAGTTCTTCCGCACGGGAGGCACCTGCCTGCGGCACGTGAGCGAGCGCAGGGCTGCTCTGAGGTAAGGCTTGCTGCTCCAGGCTTTTCGGTGTGTCGATGCAAAGAAAATTGCTTTCGCCATGAAAGTCTACTTCTTTACTTATGAGACGGTGGGAAACATGAGGTTAAGGCCTGAAAGCAAAAAGTAGGAGTTTGTGGATTAAAAAAAAAGGAAGGCAAGGAAGGCCTAGGAGAGACGGCCTCGTCCGCAAGATCCTTGTTAAAATGGCTCCCGGAACAAGTGGCCGGGGCAGATCCTAAATATCCTAAAACGGCTTAACACACATCAGTGGGAACCCGGAAAATTTGAGAGGAACTATGTAAGCGTCCTCTGTTTTTACTGAGAGCTGATACCTATTTACAAAAAACAACCCGTTCTATTCCACAGATGCCTCTGACAGAGATTACGGCCAGGGGTCCTCAAACTTTTAAACAGGGGGCCAGTTCACTGTCCCTCAGACCGTGGGAGGGCCGGACTATAGTTTTAAAAAAAAACTATAAACAAATTCCTATGCACACTGCACATATCTTATTTGAAGTAAAAAAAACAAAACGGCAAAAAACACCCGCATGTGGCCCGCGGGCCGTAGTGTGAGGACGCCTGGGTTACACACACACACACACACACACACACACACACACACACACGTCTTATTATGCATAAAGCGTGATTTGTTGCGGGACATAAACGAGGCCTTCCTCAGGTATCACCGCTGCGTGATTGTTCCGCGTATTGGCTTTCTGACAGGGCCTGGAATGAAGCCATTTTTATTAATTTAGTTATTTTTTTGCTGATAGAAAAGGCCGTCGATCATGTTAACGATGTATCGGCCCGCGGTCCCACCGAACAATAATTACAGAATGTCCCTAATAGTCAATCATTTGTCACCGTCGCCTCCCAGGACACCCACCTTTTCTGGGACAGAAGACAATTCCCTGAGCAGCGAGGCACCTTCAGGACCCCCCCCCCCCCCGCCGACTCGAGGGTGCGACACCCAACAGACCAGCAAAACCCCGACCCCCCCAAAAATCTCAATTTGGGGGAGTGCTCTGTGCCCTGCGGGATGTAACGTTCAAATATTCTGGTTCCATGTAGTGAGATAGGCTGATACCTAATCTTCTCTGATGGAACCAGGACATTCTGCTGAGGGGAGAACAGACAGAGGTTTTCCCCCCCAAAAAACAAACAAAAAACCCTGAAAAACCTCCTCGGAAAAGGTGGTGGAACAAAATGACCAGGAAAAAAGGAAAATGTCCAAGGCTTACACGGAATTCTCGTGTATTTTCAGTAAGAACTTGACAAGGAAAGGATGCGATACCCAAAAAAGAAAAACAAAAACGGGGGAGTAACAAAACGGCGCCGATACCGAAATTAAAGGCAAGTCTCTCGTTAATATCATCACCAACAGGCTTTCCTTCGTAAAGATTCACAACCTGTTTCAGCTGTTCTTGAAAAATATTTGTGGATCATAAAAGCCGATGTTATTGAGTGTTTCTAGGTACCGGATTTCTTGTTTTGTTGTTGTTAAGCTGGTGGTTTTTTGTTTTTTTTTTGTAATAGGCTTTATTTTTTTAAATATATTTTTGTTGATTTCAGAGAGGAAGGGAGAGGGAGAGAGAGAGAAACATCAATGATGAGAGAGGATCAGTGATTGGCTGCCTCCTGCACACCCCACACTGGGGATCGAACCTGCCACCCGGGCATGTGCCATGACCGGGAATCGAACCGTGACCTCCTGGTTCATAGGTCGGTGATGCGTAACCCCTGAGCCACACTGGCCAGCTAAGGTTTTCTTTATTTAAAAAAATATTTTATTGATTTTTTACAGAGAGGAAGGGAGAGGGATAGAGAGTTAGAAACATCGATGAGAGAGAAACATTGATCAGCTGCCTCCTGCACACCTCCTACTGGGGATGTGCCCACAACCAAGGTACATGCCCTTGATCAGAATTGAACCTGGGACCCTTGAGTCCGCAGACCGACGCTCTATCCAGTGAGCCAAACCGGCTAAGGTTTTCTTAAGCATCAACAATGAACATTGTTCTGGAAGTTTCTAGAGGAAAGTGGTGAGGGATGCAAAGCCCGTGCTTTCTCTCCAGTTTTCTGTGGGTTTAAAATAAAAGGAAAACACACCAAGAGAGCTCCCCAAAAAGTGAACTTGTGAGCCTCCAATTGGCATGAAGTGGAATAGTTTGTATGTGCCCTCACTCCTCAGATGTTGACCACTCCTTTTAATATCTAGAATTCTGTTCGAGGTACCTGCAGGCTCCCAGGAGGCATGCTGTGCTTGCATTTCTAGCAGCAGATCCAAATTAAGGAGTAAGCCCTGGCCGGTTTGGCTCAGTGGATAGAGCGTGGGTCTGCAGACTGAAGGGTCCCGGGTTCGATTCCGGTCAAGGGCACATACCTCAGTTGCAGGCTCCTCCCCCGTCCGGACCCTGGTCGGGGCGCATGCAGGAGGCAAACAATTGATGTGTTTCTCTCACATCAGTATTTTTCCCCATCTGCCACTCTCTCTAAAAATCAATGGAAAAATATCCTCGGGTGAGGATTAAAGAGGATTAAATAGTTTAATAAAATGCATATTCTTACAGATTTTTGTCAGCCACTGTTAACAACGAGGAAGTCCTTGGCCAAAGCTTGACCTCACGTATCAGAGGACACCAGAAAGCTGGTTTCTGTTCTGCCACGTCCTTGAATCCTTCCTCCCCCGTGTTGGCCGGAGAGCCTGCATGTAGAACTTACAGTGACTTCTTGCAGGAACCCAGTTCAACACGCAGGCATCCTTGACATGGCCCTGCTATTCCAAAGGGGAGAAAGTCCCGTTTTTTTTAAAGAAAAAAAAAAGAAAAAAATCAAATGGCTTCCTTTTGCCCCAACCCCGCTGTCCCCTACCCCTGTGTTCTGTCCAGAAGAAAAATCCCTCAGCCGCAATGGTTGTTTTTATTAAATTCTCCTCAATAAAAAGCTCAGGCAGGATTTATTAGGTACTCAGGGCGGACGTTTAGTATTTCGCCAGTTATTAAGTGAAAATCAATAGAAAGCAAAGAAAATGGAAGTCACTGCACTGTTAGCGCACCGTTGTCGCCTAGATATTATGTCGGCCGTCTCGTAGATTCATGACAAACGAAAAAGGCCGGGAGAGAACTTTCTGCTTACATTGCACAAGCCAAAGTGGGGTTATTCATTAGAGCAGGCAGCCGGCCAGATGGATTTCCAGTTCAGTTTTACCATTTATCTTGAAAACGCCTGTATCGAGTGAGAAAGAACACTGATATTATGTGATATCAATGGCAGGTTTATGTATCTAAATCAGGATTTATTGTTATTTTGTTCCAAAGACCTTTTTTTCTCGAGAAATACCATTTCCCTGGAAGAAAATAATAGCTAAAACCTTGTCAAAGATAACCTTTCAGGCTGTCCGTGCACCGCTGGCCGTAAAACAAATAGAACCCGATATATAAATAGTTTTAACCACATCCTTACAAGTCATTTCTTCTGAGTCTGTTTCCCCCGTTTCAATACGTTGGTGTGGTGTTGGTTGTTGTTTTGTTTTGTGTTTTTTTTAAATGTCGCAAACACGATTTTTGGCTATTTGATGTTTTCTTTGCCAGTAGTGTAACTCGAAATAACGTCAGTGATGGTTTTAATTGCGCTTACAAGGGTTAGCTGTTTTATGTCCTCCTGTGGAATGCTACCTTTTCCAAAAAGCGTCCTTTGGAAAAGCAAATGTGCTGTTGTTCTTTTCTGCTCTCCCCACCTTCGAATGAGCCCTGGGGTCAAAAGCACCGATCGCCTTTTTAAAAATGACTTTAGGGGTTTCAAAGACTGGGACAGAGGTGTTTTCCATTCATTTGACTCGACTTTCTCTGTAGTTTCAGGTTTTTTGAATTCTTCTCATCCACAGGGCAGATTACAGCAGACCTGATCAGGTCAGATCTCAGTCAGGCCTGCTAAGGAGCCGAGATGGCCAAACGCCAGGGCGAACCGTGGCGCTGTCTTTATAAATAGCTCTTTCAGAAAGACTACAGTCCATATATTTGTAAAAATGTCTTGAGCGACATTGTGATTGGGGGGAAAATAATTACACCTGGGTTTTGATCCGAAGGTGTTGTTAATAGGAAATTGTGAACATATTTTTAAGCTGCCTTACTTTTACTCCTCTTTTTCTTCATGTTTGCAAAAACAGACTTTATGTTTCCCTTTAGGTGGGCCAGTATTAGTAAGTAGGCAGACACACATGGTTATTTAAAGATTGGAATTTACTAAGTGGCACCAATTTAGAAAAATTCTCTAAATGTCACCTGAAGCTTTTGCTCCCATTGAACAAAAGTGTTAATATTGCAGAGTAAAAAAAAAAATAGAAGTGTCAAAAAGGATTGTAACACATTTGTTTGCTGATATTTCTTCATCGAATCAGGTAAATTGGTCAAATTGGAGAGTTCAGTTTTACTGGAAATCTCTTCTTGTATTTTCCTCGTTAGACATGGACACCCGTTTTTCTCTTGAATGTGTTGCTAATCCAAACTGCACTTGCCACATGATGCCATCCTCAAATAAAAATGTGGAATTTTTTTTTCTCTACACTCCCTGTTTCGCTAGAGAAGTAGTTGTGAACTCCTCTTGCACATGTAAACTATTGTATGCATCTGGGTGTGTGCCTGGACCTGCCGATGGGGAGGCACCGAAGGACCGTGGTTAAGAAATGGGTTCTGGAACTGGATTGCGGGTTTCCAATCCAGGTTCTGTCCTTCACCGGCTGCATGGTGTGGGCTAGTTATTATAGCCTTGTGCCTGCTTTCTCTTCTGTATAATGAGGATAATCTTATACATTTATGACCAAGAGTAAATGGGTCAATACATAAAGTTCATAGGACATGGCTTGGCTTATATTAAATCATCAAAGTATTAGTCAGTGATTACCTTTGGGTATGCAAGACTCAGAACATAAAGTTTCCCATTTTGATACTTTATTTTTTTAGAAAATTTTTTTTATTGATTTCAGAGAGGAAGGGAAAGGGGGAGAGAGAGAGAAACATCAATGCTGAGAGAAAATCATTGAATGGCTGCCTCCTGCACACCCCCTACTGGGAATCCAGCCCACAGCCCAGGCATGTGCCCTGACTGGGAATGGAACCATGACCTCCTGGTTCATAGGTCGATGCTCAACCACTGAGGCATGCTGGCCAGGCTGATAATTTATTTTTTGCAAAATGGAATATAATCTCCTTGAGGTTTTAATTAATTCTTCATTTTTATATCTACTCGTGTATTGAGACACTGAAGAAAGACAAAGCCTTACGTTTTACTTAACCAAAATTGGTTAAACGTTTTTGAAAATTCCCTTCTTCATGGTACCAACATTCAGTCTGAAATAATAACAGCAATAACAGTAATAGTGTATGAGGATAACCACAGTATTGACTTATTAATAGCTGTAGGATACAGTAGTCATGAAGGAAGCTTAATGTCAAGGGCCCTATTTATAGACACCCTCTTAATTTGTTGACAACAATGTCTAGTTAGTTCATTATCGACAATTAACATCAGTAGCACACGCAGCTATGAGAAAGAAACGATGCTGCTAGTTAATATGACTTGGGCAGTGAGAAAACTAAGACATTAAAGTCAAGGAAGATCAAAGTCGATGACTCAGATTCCTTGCCCGTGTGCCTCATGTCACTAGACTTTCGCAGTGTTAACCCACTAGCCTTTCATGTTGCTCCTTCTGTCTCAGCTTCAGATCTTCATTCTAGAGCAGGTATGCTTTTCTTGATTCACACTGAAGGGAGAAATGAGAAAGCAGTTATTAAAAGGAAACCACACTTTATATATAGTCAGGCTGGTGGGAAAACTAGTATAATTTTAAGACACAGTAATGTTATGAAAGAGGAATTACTGTCTACATTAATGCCTGGTACTCCACATTCTTTAAAAAAAAAGAAAATTGGTCAAAACCGGTTTGGCTCAGTGGATAGAGCGTCGGCCTGCGGACTGAAAGGTCCCAGGTTCGATTCCGGTCAGGGGCATGTACCCTGGTTGCGGGCACATCCCCAGTAGGGGTTGTGCAGGAGGCAGCTGATTGATGTTTCTCTCTCATCGATGTTTCTAACTCTTTATCTCTCTCCCTTCCTCTCTGTAAAAAATCAATAAAATATATATTTTTAAAAAATTGTGTCAGTGCTGACGACAGGGAGGTTCAGGGCATCGCGCTGGTGTGGGACTGCCTGGCCTTGCACCCATTCTTCCGCAAGACCCGAGCTGGTGATTTACTTCGCTGTGCCCCAGGCCCTTTGTTCCAGGACTGAGATAACAAATAGTGCCCGCTTACGTACTGAGTAAAGATAAATAGCACTTACTTAGGTATTAAGTGAGCTCATACGTATCAAGTGCATAGAATGGCACCTAGTGATCTCTCCGTGAATACTTCTCCTGTGACTTGCTCTCTGTGGGCGCAGTATGATGCCGGTCATTACTGAAGAGGAGCCCCTGACTCACGGAGCTCGGGGTTGAACAGGAAAATCAGATCAGCCCACAGGCAGCTGCCAGGGGGTGGGATATCGGAGAGGACAGTCGAACTCTTCTTTAAGGCTTGGGGTGAGGTAGGAAAGACTTCCTTGTGCAAGTGATAGCCAAGCTTAAAAGCTAACCGAGTCAGAAGGGGGTCATCTTCTGATCACTGTAGCTCAGTCCAAGGGGACTCTACAGTGATGGAATTGCCTACATGGGCACTGTCCAGTATGGTGATCACTAGGGCCATGCAGCAATTGAGTGCTTGAAACGTGGCGAGGGTTCAGAGAAAGTACATTTTTTGTGTTAATTTAATTTTATTTTTTTAAAATATATTTTATTGATTTTTTACAGAGAGGAAGAGAGAGGGATAGAGAGTCAGAAACATCGATGAGAGGGAAACATCGATCAGCTGCCTCTTGCACACCCCCTACTGGGGATGTGCCCGCAACCAAGGTACATGCCCTTGACCAGAATCGAACCCGGGACCCTTGAGTCCGCAGGCCGATGCTCTATCCACTGAGCCAAACCGGTTTCGGCTTGTGTTAATTTTAATTTTTTTAATTTAAGTAGCGTGGCTAATAGATTAGCAAGCATACCTCTAGGTAGGGAGAAAAGCAGTTGAAGATCTGGAGGCGAGGGAGTTCTCGTATGTTGAAGATCTGGCTGTTTGAAGAGCTGGTTCATGAAGGATGAGGCTTTTGGAAATTAGCAGAGGCGTGCGTGGCTCAGTGAAAAGTTCAGGCTTTTTACTGAGGGCTGTGGGAAGCCACCGAATGAAAGATGGAGAGTGCTCCGACCAGATTTGTGTTTTAGTAAAATCTGATGGCTACAATAATAGCTAGAATTA
>NC_137095.1:10263337-10445837 GCF_951640355.1 Cnephaeus nilssonii | reverse complement strand
CCTTTCTCCTTGTTGGACCCAGGGATACTGCTCTTTGGCTGAAACCGTTTTCTCCAAGCTCAGTCCTTTTCCTGTTCGTGTCTGTCACCAGTAGCTTGAACTTCCCAATGTCATGTTCCATCTCACCAAGAGGGTGTCCTTTCTAAGACAGTGGGCCACGCGGAAGAAAAATAATCAGCTCAAGGTTCAGAAGACGAATGTTGTGAGGGAGTTTTTTCCCCTCCTCTTGGTGGTTCTTAAACATGTAGTTTTAGGGATCAGCATGTCAGTGTTTTGAAAGAAGCAGAGCCTTGGATTTATTTTGGTGCGGCTATCAGATTTTGAGGAGCGGGATCATTTATTTTCCTCTTGTGAGGTCCAGGTAAAAGTTCATTCCCTCCATGGCCGGGTGCTTCTGACAAACAGAAATCAAGGACCCAAAATAAAGTATTTTATCTCAAAAATGTGAACTATCCCAAAACAAACAAGAAAAGGCCCAGCTGCCAAATTCCACCAGTGAAAGGAGTTGGGAGGTTTGAGACAGCTCAGGCCCGGGCTGGGGAGGAACGGGTCAAGTTGGGCCAGCTGCCCTTCAGGCCTTGAGGGACACTCAATCCAATTGCCGCCGCGTCGAGGATGTGAATTTCAAGGTTACACCTGGGTGTTCAAGGGCAGGGCCAAGTGTAATCGGCACTTAGATCGTAGATTAATCTTATTTGCCATCTATTAGGTTTGATTCCTGCTCCCTCCCTCCCTCCCTAAAGCCAGGATTATTGTGATAGTTTAAGATAATGGATTCTAACAGGAAGAAAGGTCACACGGGCGTGGAGATTTGGAACCTTAAGATAATGTGATTAATCTAAAAGCTTCTTTCTCGAAGGGGAGGGCCGCACTTTTCATACGTCTAATGGAGAGAGGAGAGCCGAAAGAGCGAGAAAGAGCCACAGAAGAGGGAGTGCAGAGGACCCCAGTCCTTGTCAACAACCGCAATTAATTACCATTGTCAGGATGATCTTTCATTAGTTTTCACACTAATAAGATAGATTTGCCTCGTGCCTGAAGCTGATAAAACCTTCTCGGCAATGTTGATAAGACGGCGTCAGTCTGAAGAGCCATTCCCGGACATCTTCATTTTATTTTGTTCTCATTTTCCAAAACCAAATGACCCCGTGGCTATCACAAAAAGTAACCATGTATATCGAGGTTAGTGGGACCATGATATGGAGGAAAAGCCCTTAACAACAGCGGTGGGCATAATATAAGCAATAAGTAGATGTTACCTTGTTATAAACGCTACAGGCACAGGCGTGCATGCTAGGTATTTTAAGCGCCACAGTTTTTAATCCTATCCCTTCCAGATATTTCAGGATAATCCTAACCAACCAACAGGGAGAGGTCTGTAGAAAAAAAAAAATTAAGGGTGCTATTTATTTCATGATTATAATGAATCAAGATTCTAGGCTTTTAGAAAAGAAGCCATTAGTCTTGGTCCATCCACTATAAAATCGGAACTTAATGTGGGTCCCATCCTTGTAGGACAGACACTGTTTTGCTTTACTCTTTATTTAGTATAACTGCTAAATAGTGTCCATCATTGTGGCTCAGCGTTAATTTGGGGTTATTTAAAATGTATAGGAACATTTAGATATATGTACACACATATATGCACTTACATATGTATATATACACATGTGTGTGTGTATATATATGTACTAGTATATATATGTTGCTTGATATACTCATATAAAAATGTTTGGTGTATACATATATATTGTAAAACCATTTCCATTCAATTCCGTTTACTCTGCTTTCATCACTTCTTTTAACGAACTAAAAACATGCTGTTGTTTAAGGCAAACAACGGAGGAGAGGGAGAACCCTCTAGTGGGGCTGACTCCCTCCCCTCAAGGCTCAGATCCGTAGGTAGCCCTAGGGAGAGTAACGAGATTTAATTTGTAATTTCATAAGTAGGTTCTCCCTTTTAGCAAATGGAGCGCCCTTGGTTCATTCGTTAGGAGAAGAAAAGCAGGCAACGTAGTGTTTCCTTAACCAAGATAAAAGATGGACGAGGAGAGGAGAGCATTTCTGGGAGTAGAGGACAGCATGCGAGGAACGCACGCCGAGTGGCCGTGCAATTAGAACGTGAGCTGCGGCGGCCCAGGACAGTCGATGAGGTAGTAATATACGCCCATCATCAGTATTCACAGAGCCCACTTAATTAGTCTTCCATGTGAACCATGTAGCCTAGTGCGAACACCAGCTGCCGATGAGGGGAAATGCCTGCGTTCAAATCAGACTAACAGACAGCGTCTTCCGGCTGGCGGGCCGAGAAGCTGGGACACAGTGATGTGGAACATGTGGGAAAACAAAGCACATCCCTTTGGGTGCAACTTCCTTTCTCTGAAGTTTGGCAACTACTAACTAAATAATGCTATAATTCATTGACTCCCCGACGTGAAAATATAATATGTAGCCACTAAGTCACTCTGTAGCTCAGGGGAGAAAACGGTTATCTGTAATTTCTAGAACAACAAAACAAAAACTTCTCTCTCTCGTTCTCCAACGTACAATTTTAATTCAAAGAAGTCTACTTTCAAGTATGTGTAGGATGGAGCGATTAGAAACATAAAAAGGCAAAATGTGTGCATTCAAACGCTAACTCCGAGAAATGAGTGCATTCCTGACTAACTTGTCAGATCAGTGCTTAATCCAGTTATGTTTAATCTCCGTGTTTAATAATTAGGAGAAACCAATAATGTGTGCCCTCTGAGCTGGGATTCCAGGGAAACCATGGACCCCTGTCTGTGATACCTCCTCCTGCCCTCATCTCAGTCCCCCTTTCTGCTCTTCCCCACCCTCGGAAAGAGGTGTTGGCACTTCGGCAACCCCCATACATCAGAGCTCTCCCTAATATATGATGTGTTTATTCTTCCTGGGCCACAGGCCCTATCACTCTCAGATGACTGACAACGACTCTCAAATGAAGTGGGCCTGAAGTGGGCTCTGATAGTTATGGGAAGCCCCTCTAGTCAAACATAAAGCAAATTAATGCCAGCCCCCCTGCACCTTCAGCCTGGAAATGTCATAAAGTAATAAGCAGGGAGACCCTCATGGTGCGGAGGGCTGCATTTCAATAGATTTCCATATTAAAGGGACAGGGCACATTTCACAGGCTCTCGCATCAAACTGAGAAGTTTCTAAATTAGAAGTTCTGGGCTTTAAAAAATTAGATCTTATTGTAGGCTGACTGCACCAACGAGTAATGACACAAATGCAGTTTATACATCCGTCTTGCTCTCTGTAATTTATTTTAAAGAAGGAAGTAAAGCAAAGATGTAGGGAGTAGTTTGTGTGGCTCTGAGATCCCAGAATTTATATGGTATCAGAATATGTGTGTGTGTGTGTGTGTGTCTGTCTTAGGAAAATGGTATAGAAGACAGACTTAAGAGAATGTAGAGAGGTACAGTATGAATTGATAATACATTTTTATCATAATTCTGATTTTATCTCACTCTACCAGTCCTAGGGAAAGTGTTCACACACACACACACACACACACACACACACACACACACAAATCAGACTTACTGATCAATACTCTTTAGAAGACTTCTAAAACAAATTCCTAATTCCTATCAAACTTTGTGTCTCTTCTATCCTAAAACATGAGGTCTGAAAATGTATCACAAATCCATCTTGACAGCTGCAGAACAAATAAGACTTCTGACCCCCGATTCCCAGCTTGCCTTGGTCACCCCCTTTGTTCTCCAGGTCTGTTTCATAGGACTTTGTGGTATGCCAGTCAGCCAGTTAACCAAGTCCGTGACCAATGTGCACAGTGAACACAAGACAGACACACATCTGTCCCCCACCCCTTACACACATCTGTCCCTCACCCCTTACACACATCTGTCCCCCACCCCTTACACACATCTGTCCCTCACCCCTTACACACATCTGTCCCCCACCCCTTACACACATCTGTCCCTCACCCCTTACACACATCTGTCCCTCACCCCTTACACACATCTGTCCCTCACCCCTTACACACATCTGTCCCCCACCCCTTACACACATCTGTCCCCCACCCCTTACACACATCTGTCCCTCACCCCTTACACACATCTGTCCCTCACCCCTTACACACATCTATCCCTCACCCCTTACACACACACACACACAGACACTCTCTCTCTCTCTCTCTCTCTCTCTCTCTCTCTCTCTCTCTCTCTCTCTCTCTTACTTTTTGGTTCTCTCTTCTGGAAGCAATAAAACAAAAACTACCTTAACTCTGTGCTTAGAATTGGTGATACAAATGAGCACAGGACAATTTTTTTTTGTTTGTTTGTTTCAGTTGCTGCTAGGATTTTCTGGAAAAATTATTTATCTCAAATATTTCAAGTCGGTTTACAAATAAAGTGCAGTGTAAGCTTTCTTCTGAGTGAAAATAGGGCAGTTTATCTCTTATTAAAGAAACTGGAGTTTTCAAACTCTGATTTTTTAAGAGAAAAACTAGGGAAGATATATTCTTTAAAACAAAAATTTTAAAGTTTAATAATATCTACAGAAGGTTTTGTTATTTGTTTTCCCTTTTCTTTATTTCTGCTTTTTTATTTCTGGTTCAGAGCTATAGCCACAAAGCCAAGCAAATGGAAGTAAAATGCAGTTTCTAAGAAATCTTTTCAAAACCCAAAGCCAAGCAGTTGCATCAAAATATGAAAACAGAATAAAACTGCACCTGCATATAATATATTTTATAAAAGCGTTAATCACATTTTTAAATTTTTTCTTCTCTTTTAGATTATGAGCTATACAGGTAAACTTAGAAGCTTATGAGATTACTGTTTGTGAAATTCAAAGCAAACCTCTCTTATGACACTAGAAACTACACTTTTTTTTTTCTATTATTTGTGTGTTCAGTGTGTATGTGTGTTTGGTCAAGCAATCATTTGGATTCACGGAACCCAAGTATATTCATTCTTGTGTAGAAAGATAATTCAATATCCTGCTAATTACAGAGCCTAGAGAGAGAGGACATATTTTAAATAGCATATTCTAAAAAAATAGGTTCTAATTTTCTTTGTAGAAAACAAAATAGAAATTGAAAATAGTTTACTTCCATATGCCATAAATAAACTCTGCTGTGGTTACTTGAGTTACAATTTTTGTGTTTTCATTAATTTTATTCTGTTTTTATTTCAGAGAGTTTCTGCTCTTATATTTAATAAGAACTTTTTTAAATGTAAAAAGCACTTGCATTTAATAGCTTAATAAAGACCTGGCCTAGCAGAAGGAACCTGTGTTCAATGTTTTTAAAGAAAAAAAATTATCTTGTTTGTAAATAATCTTTAAAATTTAGAATACTTTGCAGGCTAAACGAAACAAAATCTTTTCAATACACCACATTGTTTAATGCAGAATTACTGAAGCTGCTCTACAACAATTTGATGATATGCACAGTCATTCTAAGATTTGTTATGTACATGTTGTTCCAAAATGGTTTGATTAGGTGAAATCCTAGATTTGATATTTGAAAAAAAAAATTGATAAAACTTTTCCTATTAGAAGAAGGAAAAGCCCGGAGTTGGACAAGAGAGAACATTAAAAGTCAAAAGCTCTTTCTGCCTTCAAACCCCACAAAGGAAAAATGATCAGAATCCAAGATGACCTTTTGTAAAGGTGAGAAAAAAATACCACATATGCTATAGAACACCTTATTGTTTCATGCCTTTTCAACTGAAGTATATCCAAAAACATAATTAGAAAGAGTAGACGAGTTGATGAGCATTATGTGGGGACCACCATGAGTTATTTTTTTTGGGGGGGAGGAGGGATTACATCTATCATCTTTTCTGTAGACACGCCAATAGAAGATTGGCTTTTAATAAAGAGACACAGCATTTTAAATGTAGATATTTTTTAATCAGTCATTCTTTGCAAGTGAAGCGTTATTACTTCTGAGTTCCTGACAGGCACTTGGAGAAAGGTCACATAATAAACTGTGCTTATTTCTCATCGCAGAAAAACAATAACTCATCTCCGCATCCATTATTTACCAAATTGTCTTCATTTTTCTTCACCTGCTGGGGTTTCAGCAGTAAAGAGAAATAATATTATAAAAGTAGCCTAGATATTTCCGCAGTTATCCAGAATTGGACAGCGAGCTTGTCTTCTGGAGTTGATGAGAATAAAGGAATTAGGAAGAACTGGCTATCAAAGTCGTCGACTAGAAATTTATTAAAGGCTGTTTTTCACAGAAAGATACATCTGGAACCACAAATACATGTATTGGAAAAAAACATTTAAATGAAAGTGATGAAAAAAATTCATTATACTATTTTCTTTCAAAGAGATTATATCTTTATAACTTAACATTTTTCAGGTTCAGTATTCCCTAGCTTCAATGCCTCTCCCACTCTCCTTTTTGCCTTTGCAGAACCCTTTCTTGTGCTCACATTTCTTGTTTTTCTTAAATATATTTTTATTGATTTCAGAGAGGAAGGAGGAGGGAGAGAGAGATAGAAACATCACTGATGAGAGAGAATCATTGATTGGCTGCCCCTGCACAGCCCCTACTGTGGATCGCGCTCACAACCCTGGCATGTGTCCTGACCGGGATTCGAACCGTGACCTCCAGGTTCATAGGTTGACAACGCTCAACCACTGAGCCACACGGACGAGGCAAGAAATACTTTTTCCATCAGTGCTTTCTCTGTTGGCCTATTCTTGGTAAGCAGGGGCATCACAGAACATTCCAGACTAGCAGCCAGGAGATCTAGCCCTGGCCCATCAGCTTCCTGGGTGAAAGTCATTTAGTGTCTTAATTCTTCAGTCTGCAGCACAGGCTGCCTCTTAGCAATTCTCTACTTAAGTCTGAAGGTTGTTGTGAGGATAAAATAGGATAATGTGCATGCCGGTGCTCCGAAAGTCAAACACACTATAAATGGAAGATGTTATTGTAAAAGGGGGTTTAAAACTATAGCATAAAAAGACTTGTTATAAAAATAAGAGTGACTCTAGTCACTTATTTTTTATGAGCTACTTTTCTCTCTTTGGAAAAATATAATTTACTAATTCAAGAGAGAGCTATTAATTTCTCAGTCCTTCACAGCCATTAAAGCAGGATGATGACTTCAATTTAGTTTACCAATGGAGTGGGCATACTGCAGGGGAATGCTACTCTCAGGTTACAGATAAATGGAATTAAATTAAATTAATGAAAAGAGAGGAAAAGCATGGTAGATAAACAATCAACTCAGCCCCTATGAGGCTCAAACCATGTTTGAAATAAGACATCAGTTAAAATATATTAACTTTCACTCATCTCCTTCCCGTGTCATTTGGAAATTACTTCTAAAATCCCAACTATTGCCCTAACCGGTTTGGCTCAGTGGATAGAGTGTTGGCCTGTGGACTGAAAGGACCCAGGTTCGATTCTGGTCAAGGACATGTACCGTGGTTGTGGGCACATCCCCAGAAGGAGGTGTATAGGAGGCAGCTGATCGATGTTTCTCTCTCATCAATGTTTCTAATTCTCTATCCCTCTCCCTTCCTCTCTGTAAAAAAATCAATAAAATATATTTAAAAAAATAAAAATCCCAAATATTTATAAAAGTAATGTCTGTATAGCACCTAAAACACTATTAGGATTAAAACTACCATCAGGTTTTTAATGCAGTGTGGTGGGGTGAGCCTGCCATGTACCCACAATAATATATTGATGGCGGACTTGACAGTTTTGGCCAGTGTTTACAGAATCCATAGCACAAAACATCCAAAGTGAGAAAGTCATCTTGGTAAATGATGGGAAACTGAATTCAGGGAATGCATACTTTTAATTGATGGAGGGATGTTCTCTATGCTTTGATTTTAGACTTATATCAAATTGCTTTGATTTTTTTAACTCCCAAAATGTGACAGAGCAAAAGAAAAGTGGTTCTCTAAAGGACAGTGTATCCTAGGATGTCACCTTCCTTATGATGAGTGAGTTAAAGAAGAGGAAGAACTCGGAGAGACCTTGTGAAAATTTGTGATCCTCTCTGTGACTCAGTGTCCTTGTTGGCAATATGCAGACATTGACCATTTTCAAGCTCTTTGTGATGCTTGAAAGTTAATTGTTGTAAACCAGTTTACTCGCTACTTCAGAATTAAGCTCTAAAAATGTATTTTTACTACTATGCCGTGATAATGTATAAATAGACTTTTTGGATATACTTCAGTTAAAAATGCATCTATACTAATAAAAGGGTAATATGCTAATTAGGCCGGACATCGTCCAGACATCCTTCTGGACAAAGCCATGGTGGTGGGGGCCGAGGCAGAGGCAGTTAGGGGTGATCAGGCCAGCAGGGGAGAGCAGTTAGGGGGATTAGCCCAACAGGGGAGAGCAGTTAGGAGGATCAGGCTGGCAGGGGTCCCGGATTGGAGAGGGTGCAGGCCAGGCTGAGGGACTGGCCCCTCCCGCCATGCATGAATTTCGTGCACCGGGCCTCTAGTAAAAGAATAAGATGTTCTGTAACTTATGTGTGTTTTTTTCCCTTTATCAAAGATCATCTTGGATTCTGATAATTTTTCTCCTTGTGGGGTTTGAAGGTTAGAAAGACCTTTTGACTTTCAAGGTTCTTTAGTGTCCAGCTCCAGGCTTTTCTTTGTATTAATAGGCAAAGTATTAGCAGTCTTTTGTCAAATATCAATTGTCGAATATGGCTATGAGGATGTTATTTACCTCTTCAAGCCTGTGGATTCAAGAATACCCTCCACAGTGGGCTGCTATGAGGGATGAAGGAGACAGGATAATACAGCAAATGTCCTTTTCAGCGCCTACTCTAAATCTCAGCTCGGAGAAGGCATTGCTCTGGAAAGTTAAGATGCTTTTGCCCTGTGGCCGGATGGTTTACTTTACTCTGAGAATAAAACTTGGGGATTCGAGAGGAGAGGAGGGATGGCTTATTTGTGCCTTCCACCAAGACACTGAACTGGCAGATGTCTCAAGCTCGTCTTTGCCAAGAGTGAGTGTAAGATCAATTTCTAGTTGAATAGTCTGACAGAGCCCCTATAAGTGTTAGACAGTCTTCCGGATCACTGAATGTGTTCTTCAGTTGTGCTTAGTCTGCTCTTTGCTCATTGGGTCAAATATCAAGTCTGTTTCATAGTATTGATAAAAATATCGTTATGGTCAGAATTTCCATTTCTGAAATCTTGAATTGCGTTTTTATTGGATGACGACATGGCTCCTTCCATCTCTCTCAGGATTTCACGTGTGCTTGCTTTCGTATGTCGCTCCGTTTGCTCTATTAAGTCTCTTGGTTGCCCACAGCATACTGGGTCCAAGGTAGGTGTCTCTTTTGCCGTATGCCTTTGCGTGTGTTTCTTGGACTCGTGCACAAGTGGATGTATCTAACTACAGAGGCCTTCCTGCAGGGGTAGACACACAGCGTGAGTTCCCAGGTGAGGAGGGAACACTCAGTTTTCAGAGTATGGGGACTTCTTCAGCCTAGGTGTCCCCAGACTCTTTCGTGATGTCTTCAGAAAGGTTGAGAGCTGGAGTTCCTTGGTTCCTGGAATCAATGTGGTAACCAAAATGTCACTCCTTGGGAGCCAGGAGATAAAGCCCCTTCTTCAGTCTCATTTCACATGCCCTTTGATATTTGACCCAATGAGCAAAGACCTGCGATTTCTTCTTAATTTCTGATGCGTTATGAGTGTCCCTTCTTTTTTCACGTGGAGGTATATTTTTAAATATTTGTTTTCTGTAATTGCTACGTATCTGGAGCCGGGCAGGATGGGGATATTGGCTCACATGTTAAATAAGTCTGCCACCTTGTTCAAATCTTTTATCATTCTGTGGGGTTTAGGATAGCATTCAAATACATAATTAAATGGCTCCCTAAAATGGTATTTCTGATGAGAGGCGATCTGCTTCTAAACATGGCCAGATTTTACTTACAGAATAATATAAAGGATTTACTCTATTAATTCATGAAGCTGAAAATGAACAAACCTAACATTTAAATTATGATTTTCTGTAGCTGAGCTGTCTCTTTCATAGCTCATTGAGTATTTTGTAGAGTATGACTGCCTGCAAGAAAATCCTCATTCAGTGGTTTTTATATGGATCTCTCCATTTAGAAAAAGATTCCTCAACTGCTTTTGTATTCAAATCTTCTGACAATTAAGTTTTATTTTCATATCATCTAGATTCTTTTTTTCTCTTTTACAGTACTTCCCATCACAGAAATGCTTATCGTAATTTAATGGGGATTTTACATTTGTAAACTGTAAAATGCTGTTAAGAGATGACACACCATTTTAGCTTCGTGGCCTGAAATTGAAAAATTTGATAAAGTTGTTGTTTGAGCAGTTGTCAAGTTTAGGAAAAGGTACACACATTCTTTAATTTCACAGATAATATGGAAATACTTAAGACACCAGCGATTTTCAAGCATTTCGCACAGCATCTGGGGCAGCCCCTACACACACAGTAGAAAACAAGAAGCAGTAGTGTGACTCTTCCTATCCAATGTCCTCTATGTAGGTAACTTGGATTCATTTCGGTTTTTTTTTTCCTAATCTTGATCTACTAAAATCATTTTTTAAAATATATTTTTATTGATTTCAGAGAGGAAGGGAGAGGGAGAGAGATAGAAACATCTATGAGAGAGAATCATTGATCGGCTGCCTCCTGCACGCCCCCTACTGGGGAACGAGCCTGCAACTCAGGCATGTGTCCTGACCGGGAATCGAACCAGGCATGTGACTTCTTGATTCATAGGTTGACACTCAAGCACTGAGCCACACTGGCTGGGCAAGTTCATTTTAAAGACACAAAAATTCACATGCACGATCAGGGAAATGATGTCAATCACTTTAAAGCTTCTTTCCTTTTTTTGCCTCCTGGTACAAAGGATCAGAATCCTGAATGAAGATTATTCCTAAGACAGATCCCATGTTAGACAGGAAGGGATGGTGTCTAAAGATGAAACAAAGCACCTGCTTTCAAGCACAGGTGACCTCATGAGCCCTTTATAAATGACTAGAGAAACTCAGTTTCTTCTTCTGGAAAATGGAATTGGTCATATTAAATATTTGGTGAAGGGCTATTTGGATGTGGAACTGCATAAATTATATCCGTGATATTAGTATCTGATAATTGCATTTCCAATAGGAATTACAATTAGGACCCTTGCAGTATGACATACTTTTGATCATTTTAATTTCCTTTGTGATTGCGAAGAATGATAATTCTTCGGGGGACTTGACTGCAATTTTCACATTACAAAAGAAAAGTGCGGATAATGGGATAATGCGGAGACGGAGGAAGTCTTGATCTGCAACCTCTTATTTCTTCCCTTCCCTTTTTCTGCCGTGGGGATGCCACCTGTGTTCTGCTCATTATAAAACTTTTAGCAAGAGGCTAATGAAATGCAAAGCTTTCTGTAAGACCAGCACTAGCCTTCCTATCAAATCATCTGAAATATTTATTTGCCCTCTTGAATAATTGATAGGGGCATCAGCTCTCCCGGTCAATTGATTTATTAAGGGACTGTTTGGAATTAAACAGCTTAAAGATATTAGATTTAGCAGTGATCTTGCTTGTTAGCATATTCATTTACCTACGGGAGCCCCCATTAGATATTGTTAATACATGACGTTTCCAGTCATGGCCTGGATCTCCTCAAATTGCATTAACGCCAGGCTGTTTAGCCACAGAATAACAGGTTTGATTGAGTGCTTGGGTTTGGTGTAATTAGATTTTCCTAGAAAAGGGGGGACTACTTTAATGCCATGTGCATTAAAGTAGATATGTCATCAGCATTACTGTAATTGGCGAACAGGAGCGCTGGAG
Source organism: Cnephaeus nilssonii (assembly GCF_951640355.1). Classification (NCBI taxonomy): domain Eukaryota; kingdom Metazoa; phylum Chordata; class Mammalia; order Chiroptera; family Vespertilionidae; genus Cnephaeus; species Cnephaeus nilssonii. The sequence goes on along the minus strand of NC_137095.1, from coordinate 10,434,013 downwards.
ACCTGGCTGCGCCTGTGTGTTGGTGTTTATGGCTCGCCTGTCCATTCTCATAGATGGCACATAATAGCCCTGCTTACTTACATATGCATGACCCTAAAAAAAAAAAAGAAAGAAAAGAGGAACTGACCTCTTTCATAAGCATCTTTTTCAAAAAAGGCGGAAAATTCTCTCTGAGTAATGGGATCAATTTTTCGTTTTTTTTAAAGCTGCCAATTATTTCTCCTCCTGGAAAGGTCATGTGGCTGGCTAATCAATGATGAAAGTCGTACGCGAGTCTGTGTGGGTATTTTCATGTATTTGATTTGCATTTCACGCTAAGACTCTGCTGCTGTTTCTAACTGCTCCTCTGATGAAGGGCCACAGCCACACCAGAGGAGTTTATTTCTCACCAATGCGTTCTCCACGGAATTATATCTTCTTATTAACAGAGGCGCCCACGGGAAATAAAATCATTTATGATCACTTGCCCCTAATGGAGCCGATTCATTTTGTGTACAAACAGCACAAACTTTGCCCATTAGGGGACAGTGAGCCCATAAGATAATCTGTACAGTGTGGGATAATTTAGGAGTGTTGAATGAAGTTAGGACTTGACAAGTTGGGAAGTAAGCCATTTTATTCCCATTTTCATTTCTATTTGCCTTCTCTCTTCTCCAAGTTTAAGACACCCTTAGATTACACCCTCATTGTCCACAACTTAAACTGGGGTGTTCTATGTGTCTCTGCCTTCTTCCTCTAAGTCACAACTTAAATTTATAAACATATCCCGACCTCTTCTCCGTTTCCTTAGCATATATATATATATATATATATATATATATATATATATATATATATATATATTGTGTGTGTGTGTGTGTGTGTATCACTATTTTATTTTATGTTACATATGTTAATGAGTAACAATCAAACATGCATGCGACTGTAATTTACAAGGCATGGGCATAGGTTGCCTCATTGCTTGCTGTCACTTCTATATTTGGTTAAAGAATCTGAGGCTCAGGGAGACCAAGCTGCTACTGCAGGTTCACTCAGCTAATAGGAGCAGCGTCAGCATCCGGATCACTTCAGTGTCTCCCGTTTGCCACTGGAACATGCTGTCTGCTTAGTGACCTTGGCTGCCATCAGGTAGTTTTTGAAGATGGCTCCTAATAAATGCCAAGGCAGAACCCTGAAGAAGTTAATTTGGGGGGAAAGAGAGGCTGATATAAAATGGCCATCCCCTTGGCTGCCTTGTACGGTTAGCTTGTAGGGTAAAGGGTAGTTTAGAAAAGGGATCATCGCAGTTGGTTCTTTAGATTTTCTCCTATTTGAGGTGAGAGGGGGGTATTCAGAAGGCTTACTAGTACGGACCTCATGTCCTTTCAGTTCTGTATTGGCACCTTCAACTCTGAACATCAGAAGTTGTTGATGGGGTTAAAGAACAGTGGTGACGCCACACGTCTGTATGGAAGGGAGTTAGAGGAGAAATCTTCGGAAGGTGACTTGAGGAAACTGGGTTACAATAGCAAGCAGCTCGCTTTTGCTTGGACTGGGCGCCTACCCAGGTGACAGAGTTGAAGGACTACCTGCTCCAAGTCATAGGTACAAGGAGTATGCTTATGTAAAAAGATTTTTATGGTGAAAACCAAGCAGAATTCCAGTTACTTTGGTTATGGTGTCATAAAAAGGATTAAAAAATCGGGTTATATATAATTTATACCTGTCAATAGCCATATGGATGGATAGGAATGTATGCTTATCTATGTGGAATTTATTTATTTTATTTTTTAAAATATATTTTATTGATTTTTTACAGAGAGGAAGAGAGAGGGATAGAGAGTTAGAAATATCGATGAGAGAGAAACATCGATCAGCTGCCTCTTGCACACCCCCTACTGGGGATGTGCCTGCAACCACGGTACATGCCCTTGACCGGAATCGAATCTGGGACCCTTGAGTCCGCAGGCCGACGCTCTATCCACTGAGCCAAACCGGTTTCGGCCTCCATGTGGAATTTATTCTTCTGACTTATTCGATGCAGTGACAAGGTTCTACTAAATAGTACACACCCGAGTCTGTCACACTGCTTCTGATCTGTCCCACCTATCGGAGAAATTGCCATTATATTCTCCATAGTACTGAACCAGACACAGAAGGAGCGCGTGTTGAGTTGAACAAACTTCTGCTTGCATCCTTTGCTTGATGTTTTATTTAGGCAGGTGATTCTCATCACAAGTCCAAAAAAAAAAAAAAAAGTGAGGGAAATGAATATGCTGAAATATTCATTTTATTTTTGAGGAAAAGAGAGCATCTCACCTTTAAGGAACATGCATCCTTCTCTCTCCCTAACTTGCCATCCTACTTCCTCTAGATCTCAGCTTTGACTTACTGAGATTTTTCCTCTGATTTCTGTGTGTGTGTGTGTGTGTGTGTGTGTGTGTGTGTGTGTGGAGAAGCCATGTGTCTGAGGTGGTGACAACAGTCAGCGGAGCCAGAGCCTTAATCACTGTTTACCGATTTAGTCCATTTTACTAGCAGGCAGCCCTTTTCCAGAGAGCTGTTTGCCTGGCGGGGTGCACAGCCTGCTTTCAGGGCAGACGTGCGTGTCTCGATGCCGTGTGCTCGCCATGCCTGGCACGGCTAGCCACCCCTGGCAGGGCCACCCCACGGGGCAGTGGGCCGGCATGCCAGCCTCCGCCTCCTCGGCGGGCGCTCCTCCGGGGGCGGGCGGTGTTCATGAGAGCTAGATCACAGCGGGAGGCAGGGCACAAAGGGCCCGAGGGAGGGGGCAGCGAGGCAATACCCGCTGCAGGCAAGAGCCCCCACGTTTCACACCGCGCCCCGCGCACGCGGTGAAGAGAATTGAAAGGGACAGACTGAAGATTTCACCTTGCCCTCTGCGAGGCTTTTGTGTTGTGGTTTGTCTCCGCTGCGCCGGGGTTGCCTGGCTGGTGGTGGTGGCGGTGCCTGCCCTCTCTGCATCTTCTCACAATTGTGCGTGTGTGACACTTGAAATAACGGCTCAGGTATGAAAAAGAAAGAGGGCCAGGCAGGAAATGCTGCTGGTTCTCAGACAGGGCTTCATCACCTTCAGCATTTCCCTTCCCTGTTCCCTGTTGCTTGTGGTCACATCCTCAACTTCTCCATCTCCCGGCAAATCCAGATAATTGTGTGTTGGGGGTGGGGGGTGGGCTGACCTGTGAAATCAGGGCTGCAGGTTAAAGGGAAGTGGATGGAACGAGCGTTGAAAACACACCGATGGTATTTCTGTGGGTAGACCTGTGAACGTGAGAGGTGCCCCTGGGCTTTCCTAGGTAACAGTGCCCAGTACCAAGCATGTCAAACTCCAGGGCTAACACGGGCCAAATAAACGAGGCATGCGGCCCGCGAGTTTGACTTGCTTGCCCAGTACCAACCAGATTGGCCCTCTGAGACTGGGCGGATTTGAACATGACACTCACACGTGACATTCACACGTTACGTTGGAATCTGTCCAGCGTCAGAGGACCACTCGGTTGTCAAATGCAAGAGCGTTCACTGGTCTCAGGCCTGGGAAAATTCTGGCATGGAAGGGACCCAGGGCTTTGGGCAAATGAAGGCAGGCCAGCCCCCTGAGAGTCATGTCACAGTAATCCCCCCAGGGAAAGTGTCCCCTCCCTCTCGGGTTCCTTCCTCCTCTGCTAAGTCCAGATGCTCTGGGGGTGGTTTCCAGTGTGTGCTCCCTGCTTGTATTACTTGAAGGAGCGATTTCTCCAGCCCCAATAAGATGTCAGGCTGAGGTTGAAAAGCCATCCCTGGGGATGAGCCGCCGTGACTGACGGAACACCCATTCATTCTCTGGTCATTCAGGTGACCACGCAAGCCCTGGCCTCTCCATCGCACTCTCTCCCCAAGCCATCGTCCTCCTCCCCTCAGGACCTGGGAGAAGCACAGTGCGTGGGCCCATTCCTCCGTGGCCACTGGGAATTCCCTCTCCAGGCTCCTGGCCTCCCCCGAATTCACAGGACCCCAAGAGGTTTGGGAGTGATGTCATATCTATGGAGCATCTTAAAAACATTCTCTGCAAATTGCACTTGCTAAGCTTAACACACTCCATGTAATGCTTAAGGCACCAGCTTAAGGAAGCCCACTGCTTTTAATCCATTAGTATTTATCAGGGCCCGTGCTAGTGAAGTACCTCTTTCCAACCTCGACAAAAGGTCTCTGGCTTCTATATTATCACCATTATTACTATCAACAGTCGTATAAATAAGATATTCCTAGTGGCCTTATGGATAGGCATCAAGATGTTATTTCTGAGGACTGAGTCTTAGACACAGAGAAATGTCTGACAAGGTAAGATCTCTAGCCTAGCTGAACCCAGACTCAGCGCTCCCCTGGCCCCGGGTGAAAGTGCTGATGGCAAAGGTGTCAACAGTGCGGGCAGCTGAACATCCCCCAGGTGTCCATGGTCAGAGTCGTTAGAGGCCCAAGGGCAGACACCAGCGCCCGCTTCTGCTCTCTGTGGCTGCGACCCCGACATGAAGTGACAGGGACAGCACACGAAAGGCTTGACCCACCGGGGACGTGGTTGCAGATGGTAACTGCTTTGCTCGAAAATTCAAAGCAATAGCTGGTCTACAACAAACTGGACACATCCCTCGAAAACATTCACCTTCACTACATAAAGCGTGACCGCGCCCGGCACCACGCTGGGTTTTGCTGGAGTGAATTATCGCCACGATACATACCCCTGTCTTCACCAATACCCACAAGATTGTCTCAGGCTTAAAGTTTGCAATTTCTCCTTTCCTACCCTAATATTTGAGGCGAAGGGGAGAGACAGAGATGGAGATGGAGATGGAGATGGAGATGGAGATGGAGATGGAGATGGAGAGAGAGAGAGAGAGAGAGAGAGAGAGAGAGAGAGAGAGAGAAGGAAAAAATGAAGTGAGAAAAAGAAAGGGAAAGAGAGATCACCTTTAAGTCTTTTCTTTTCCCTTTCTTTCAAATGACACAATAGAATTTTTTTTTCCTAAAGTTGTATTAGGGATTCACTTAAGCAGAAATGAACTGTAATATGCAAATAGTTCTAATTGGACTGCTAATAGAGCGTGTCTCTGTTGTTTTTTTGTAGGGAGTTTTATGCCTATGTAATCAGTGCAGACAGCCGTTAAGTAAATGAAGAGGCAACTAACAATGTCAGAAAAGAGACCGGGCGGTTCCGGCTGACACTACCCTAATCTTCCAGGACCCATTAAATGGCAGTTTCAACGCATTACCTACCATAACATCCTTGAATATCACTGATTTTATTTGCAGTATCAAACATTCCATTTCATGCCCCATTAACAGTGGGAGCCTGAGCTTTTTGACGCAGCTAAACATTTTACTAACTACCTGGACTAAGTAACCAATTAACTTTTGGAGACAATACGGCCAATTAAGCGCGAAAAGGTAAGACTGTCATCCCCCACGAAAATTGAATTTCCTTTTCCTGGTGGCACTTATTGTCGCCGCTCAATTGTTAATGGGGATTCGGTCCCTATTAAAGTATGAAGGCAGAGCGGAATGGAAAAGTTCAGAGGACTCGGTTCCTCAAGAGTAGGTCACCCAGTGTCCCAATTGGCCCCTAATTCAGTTAACTTTTCTTCATGGCAGATTACTTATCGGATGCGCCCGGAGCCGGCCTCCAATAGGACATTCTGAGCTAGTAGCGCAATCTGGTAGCTCCGGAGGAATCCACAGGCCCAGGGCTGTAGTTTGGGACCTTATATGGGAGGTTTAGGGGGGAAAAAAAACAAACTGCTTTTTGACAGCAGACAGATCAGTGTCGGACGAGATATTGCCCTGGTTATGGCAATAGCTGGACACTTCAGAGATAAAAATAAACCCTCCTACGGTGAGGTGCGCTCCGAATTAACCCTCTGTGGTTGGCGAGTCATATTCTAAACGGCAGACAAGGTCGCGGGGTGGCGATTCTGCCTGGTGGATGTCACCCCAGTTGCCCGGAATGGCGCTCTGGTAATGAACGCGATGATCGCAGTTTGAAAGCTGGAGGCAAGTTTCATGGTGTTAGCAGGAGCCTTTTCATCTTTGGAGGTGCGGGAGGAAATTTGTCCTGGGGGGGCATCTTTCATGGGGCCTGTGTGAGTGAAAACAGGAAGCAGATATGAGTCATAGCCCAAATGTTGGGCCCAGATTCATAAACCTGTATTTTTTTTTCAAAAAGAACCAGGCCACATCAGCATTGTGAAAATGTGGCTGTTCCAAAACGTGAAGAAAAATGAAGGATTTTCAGAAGTGGGGAAAGAATAGAATTCCAATGATGATTACAATCTGCATTATAAACATTTTAAGGCTTGTGTATTCATTGTTGTCAACCCATCCCTCGTAGAATACAATTTTGTGACATTCGTTAAAAACCTGTTTACATACACTTAAAATCTGACTTCAGCCTGTAAACTCCTACATAGAGCAGTGGTCAAATTTGTGCTCAGAATTAATAATTTCCTTTTTTTTTTTTTTTTTTTTTACCAGTGGTAAAGGTGTTCAGTCCCCATAGAACAGCTGTTAAGGGAAAATCCATAGGTTCTATTATTATCTTAGTATTCTAGGTTCATAATGTTTTAAATACATTTTTATTGATTTCAGAGTGGAAGGGAGAGGGGGAGAGAGAGAAATGTCAGTGATGAGAGAGAATCACCGATCAGCTGCCTCTTACATGCCCCACACTAGGGATCAAGCCGGAAAGCCGGGCATTTGCCCTTGACCGGAATTGAATTGTGACCTCCTGGTAGACACTCAAACACTGAGAAACACTGGCTGCGCCATAATATTTTTTAGTTTGTTTCCGCCAGATTCTGTGGTGATAGGAAGCAGAAGCTTAAAGGATCAGTGTTATGTACTTTCAAGTTTAAGGTCCTTTAGTAGACTATCATAGGAATTATTAACTCCAAAGAAGGTTTGAATGAGAAATGATTCTCTTATATATGAATGAATCAATTAATAACTGATCAAAATTTCCTTTTGAACTTTTCCTTGGATTCTAGCCCTTCTCAAGAGACACAATTTTTGTTTAATTTATTTTTTTTACGAAGCAATGGCTATGGGCTATTTATTTTAGCTGTTTTCCCATGGCCATGGATGATTTAGAAATGATTACAATAGTTTGAACTTCCTGTTATTTAAGATAGAGGAGTAAAACCAGATCTCAAATGCTTCCCACTCCCCCCCCCCTCCACCATCGCTGTATGGGAATAACGAAAACAAACAGGCAAGGACAAAATTAAGTCGGCAGCACGCAAACGATGGAAAGGGCTGATGGCCAGAGCTTCCCACCACCCACAGCGCTCAGTAAGGGTGGCAGGAGACACTGTGGGAAAGTGGCCCAACCTGCTTTGCGGCCCCCGAGCCACGAGGCCTGTGGAGAGAGCCCTTTCCGAGACTCGGGCACTGTTCCACCCCAGATCTGCCCACTGTTTAAGTGGGAAGCCACAGACCTTTACTCTTGGACTTACGAGGAGTAATGAATGAAGAGGAAAATGAACAGTCCACGCTATCTGTTAGGCAAGTAAATCTCCAGGGCCCCACACTTGCATCTTCCACTGGAGTAAGGTACGTCACTGTCACTGAGAGGCCAACTTGGATATTGGACATAATGGACGTAACAAGGCAGATAGATACCAGGTCTAGCGCCCAAGGCTACACAGAGAGCCCTCCCCCCGCCCTCAGGCTGCAGAAAACACCGCCCTCACACTGAATGTCTTCGGAGAGGGCACGTGCATGTATTACATCGACTAATACTCATGCTGGGAGGGATCATAAGGCATTATGCACAGTGGCTGCATTTAGGGTTTGAGGGATTTGTGAGAGAGACTTTCACTTTTTAAAAATAGATGTTTTTATTGATTTCAGAGGGGAAGGGAGAGGGAGAGAGAAACATCAATGATGAGAGAGAATCATCTATCCGCTGTCTCCTGCATGCCCTCCATTGGGGATCGAGCCCACAACCCAGGCTTATGCCCTGACTGGGAATCGAACCCTAACCTCCCGGTTCATAGGTCAAAGCTCAACCACTGAGCCACAGCAGTCGGGCAAACTTGCACTTTTTACTTTGGTTGTGCTGAGTTTTTAAATTATTTATATGTACTGTTTTGTACTACAAGTGAATATCAACATTGTTAATGAGTGTAATAAGCTGTGGGGACATTTGGCTTATTTGACTGTTTTCTTTCTTATGTTTCTTAATAGAAACAATCGAAATGGCTTTTTAAAAGCAATAGCTTTTTTCTTGCTACCTATGTGGTTATATACTCGCCGTAGGAAATTTAGAAAGCACAGCCTGTTCCGACGGTCACACCCAAGATAATTTGTCCCTGAGGCTGTTCTGACTGCCCTTTGTGCCCAGCACTGTGCTAAAACAGCCTGGCTCTCCCCTCCAGAAACCTACATGCTAGTGAGGGATACTTACTCTACTGAATTGTACAGCGATAATAACAGGGTGTGATTAATGATCCTTTAAGGACACTTGAGAGATTGCTATGACAAGATATAAATGAGAAGCCTAATCGTGTTTAGACTGAATTAATATTTAACTTTTTGAAATAGTTTTTTATTAATAAACTGCTCATTTATAAGATGTGGAAAAATGCACCTGGGTCAATAGCTGTCCAGTTTTAAATGGTTTGTATCTTGCTTTGCAGTGAACATTTAAAAAAGGAATGTAGGGGCCCAGCTGGCGTGCCTCAGTGGTTGGGCATCAACCCGGGAGCCAGGAGGTCACGGTTCAATTCCTGGTCAGGGCACATGCCCAGGTTGCAGGCTCGATTCCCAATGTGGGGCATGCAGGAGGCAGCCAATCAATGACTCTCTCTTTTCATTGATGTTTCTATCTCTCTCTCCCTCTCCCTTCCTCTCTGAAATCAATAAAAATTAATTTTTTTTTTAAAAGGAGTGTAGGGGAAGGGTGAGCATTCAGTGGAGGCTCAGTACTAATATAACTTTAGGGTTAATATCATTTTTAAAACATCACGAACATTCTATTATAGCAGCAAATCATCTTTGAAAGCGTAATACACAGCATTCATTGATGTAGTATAACTTACTTGAAGAGCTCACAGTTGCTAAACGGTTATTTTGAACTTGGTCTTTTCCTATACACGCGACTTTCCTTCGCTGGGGCTCACACACACTCTTCACTTTACAGAAACCTCCTCCATGTGGCTGGGCCACCTCTGAGAGGGGAACCATGAGACGGAGGTGGCCATCTGGTAGAACTGGAAGAGCCTGCACTGGCAGGCCCCAGGGTGTGGTCCACACGCTCAGCCTCACCTCCCAAACTGACCTGGTCCACTGTGGTACTCAGATTCTTGTCTATACACTGCAGGTGGGGAAGCCTGCGTTATAAAATGAATGTGAGAAAGTGCCCTTAAAGTTGAGTTCTTTAAAACCTTCGTTTTGTTTTTCGAGGAAGTTTGAATTGGCAACATCGACTTAAGGAGAAGAGACGCGTCTGAAAGATGGTTTCAGAAGTGACTACAGTTACAGGGTGGTACAGGCGTGAAGTGGTGTGAACATAGCAGGCGTGGGAAAGCAGAGAAGGGTGTGAAGGGATACCAGGTGGGCCTCAGAGATCGGTTGCATAGGTCTTAAAGGATGGGACTCGAGGGAAAAGTTCAAAGGGGACCCCTAGATTTCAGGTCTGGGTAACCTCCTCACACGATCTTGACAGAGATGGATAAATAGGAAAGGGGAGTGGAGTTAACAAAGCATGGGACGACAAGCATGAAGTTCACTGCTGATTCAGAGAAGTTGCTGAGATACCGTTTGATGGAAGAGGCAATTGAGTCTCTGAGATTTTTAAGCCCAGGAGGAAAAGAAATTATGTGCATTGTGATTGAAGACTCTTGAGAGCTCAGGGTCTGCAGTCTTAGGTGCCTAGCAGCAGGCTTCTAGTCTCCACCGTGAGTGAGGTGACCAGGCTTAAAGCAAGCCTGTAACTTGGATAGAAAGGAGTTGACGTGAAGGAGCTGCGGCATATTGAGCCTTGGACCAGCCGAGGTCTTTGCAGGAAGAGCGGGCTACAAGATAACTCATTCTGAAGATGGCACAAGGTTAGAGGACCATCGGCAAGATGCGGTGATTGGAAGGAGAGACGTAGACATTTTTCGTTACGGGATTGAATTCATTCAAAGTCACTTCGATTGTAATAATGAGGTTCATTTAAGACCCAACACTTGCTGAAATAATATGGTTAAAGCCATGGAACATTAAGATTGTACTTGCCATAACACAACCCGTTTGGGCTATTATTAATCTAATCTCATAAGTGCACATAATACTCAAGCAAGCAAACCAAAGCTTTGAATTTGGTTTACACTAATAGGAAGTCTATCTCGCGGGCTTTTCACTGGGATTCGCAGTACCATTAAGCAATTACTAGTGGCTAGAACACTAGCCCACATGTCGCTATTTCTGGTTAGGGGATTTTCTCGCCCGCCTGACTAAATCTCCCAATTAAATGCAATGGTACTACATTCATTTCAGTTCTTCATTTACAATGCACAGTAGAAGGTATTGTGCCTTTAGGTAAATAGTTTTAGGAGCTGTTAAACCACACACATAGCATTGCTGAGTTTCAACATTCCATAGATATCATTGTGTAACAAGTACCAGGTAAGACCTGGAGACAAAGAGAAGTCTTTTTTTTATTGACACAATAGCATCGTCTTTATCAACAAAGTTAATCCATTCGGGAGCACCTTCCAACTATTTCTTTGTGGTCAACTCTGTTAATTTCATCAACAGAATTATATTTAGATTTTTTTTCTATTTAAAATTCTCTTTAAATTTGAAACCCAACACAGGACGAAGGTTCACAAGCTAAAATTCCTTCTACAGTGTTCATTATAAATAACTAAATAAGGTCTTAACAAAACCATAATGATGGTGATGATGATAATTTATAGTATGTTTATAGGGAGGGTGAAAATAGAAAAAACACTAAGAAGATTTTTTCAAAACCTGATAGATTCAAGCCTAAAAATTCATATACTTAGAAGTAGAACCAATTCTTGAAATATTTTTTATTATTTTTAGTGTGGATTTCCCCCCTCCCCCCGGTAAAATCGTGATGATGTATGTAAGATTATATAACGTTTTCTCAAATCTCAGAAAACCAGCCCTGAGAGGTTATCTCTGAAACAGGGTAATAGTTAAGTATGTAGACTATGAAAATCATGAGATCTGAATTCCTGACATAATTCTAGCATCAACTATCTTTGTAAACCTGGGAAATTGACTCATCCTGCCGATGCCTCTGATTTATCTGTAAAAAGAGAACAGTAAGAGTACTTACCACACAGAGTTATTGTGAGAATTAAATGAGATCCTAAATTAAAGGTCTTACATTAGTTTAATCATTTATAAGCAACTACATTTTTTGGACTCTAGGGACTATACTAATGGACCAAGATAATGAATATATAAATATTCAAGGGGATTTAAATAAAATCATAGATAAAGGTGGCTCCCACTGTTTTACTAGAACAGAATCAAGGATATATAGAATGTGTTTCTAGATTTTAATAATGTAATCATGCAAGTTACTGGAATCTCAAAGAAAATGCTTCATGGTGCTATAGTCCTACATGAAGAAGGCATTTCAAGACCCGCTGGTCCTGTCCAGAAAGACCTGTCTTAGATATTCATAGAAAGATTTATATATCAAAGTAGGGATTGGGTGAATGTATAATTTATGTGTGAAAAATACCTTCTTGCCACCCCACCCTTCAGACTCAGAATGTTAGGTGTCCTCAAAACTCTCTTCTTATTTTAAATGGATGAAAATATTTTTTCTCTGACTTTTAACTTGACAATGTAAGGATGCTAGGAGTGTCTGGGTAAAATTTCTTGATAATGTAAGTGACGTTCCGCGCATCCAAAACCTCTCTTCTTCTGCATCTGACACCTCTAGAATTCTATGCTAGGCTACCGTTTTCTTTATAAGATCATATCTAAGGGTCTCTCTTTTAGCTGGAAGAAAGTGGATGAAGGGAGAGAGGGAGAGAGAGAGAGAGAGATGCAACCAAAATTATTTCCCGAGCTTCCAAATGATCTTTCCTACATTTAACTATTCTGTTCAAATACATCATAGTCATCCAGTTAATCACAGTTAACTCATACTTTTCCTAGGGCAACGTTAATATTTAGTATTTAGCAGTATAGACAGTTTAAATTTTCAGAGGCTTTTGCTCCACAACATTTTTTCTTTTATTTAATCTTTGACACTAAAAGAAGCTCCAGATGATTATTTGAGTTTCACTTCTCAAAGTCAAGAGTGATGTTCAGTGCTAAAAGTTTGGGGAGTTTGATAAGGTAAGAGGAACACTTTTTCTCATTATAAAATTTTAAAACTGTTGCCTCCTACTTCTTTTCCAAACTGAAAGCCTTGTTGTCTCCCTCGGAGCCTGGCCAGCCCGGGAAGCTGCAAGACCCAAACCCTGGCGAACAGAAGCATTAGGCACTGACCCCGTGGCTTCCTAATAGATCTGCAAAGTGCTTTGTTCCTGGAAGTCATCTGGCGAGTAGTTCAGTGTTACTGTATATCTTGTTAGAGCAGCAGAAGTGCCACAGAATGAACTAAAATCTCCCTGCAGAGTTGGTGCATCTGACGCTGGGAACATTCTGCACCTTCAACAAATTAGTGGGAGGATGCTGGGTAGCCACGGGTAAGTCTGTCCAGGGGTTAAATGAGAAATATGGCTCTGCTCTTGAGTGTCTTTTGAGGGTGACAAAGCTCTGGGCATAAGGGGGTGGGAGAGGAAGGCTTTTCTCTCAGCTCCTCCCGGCCCTTTCCAGTTTTATCACAGACAGAAGGGATAATGTGCAGGGGCTCAGATACTGACTTCTCTGTAGCCTCAGCCTCAGGCAGGACCACTGACCCGCTCCACCTTGGCATTGCCTTTCTGTAAATATGAAGACCTTTCTATATTATGAAGACCCTTCTATATTATGGCGCTAACTGTAATGGCCAAATAGCTCAGAGGGAAGACAGCTCATTTGTTATTAACTAAACAGTCTCTTGTCTGCCTATTATCATCTTATCTATCTGTCTGTCTATCTAATCTATTATCAAAAGTAACACATTTCCACCCTGCTGGTATAGCTCAGTGGTTGAGCATCGACTTATGAACCAGGAAGTCATGGTTCCCCATCAGCACATGCTCAGGTTGTGGGCTCCATCTCCAATAGGGGGCGTGCAGCAGGCAGCTGATCAATAATTCTCTCTTGTCATCGATGTTTCCATCTCTCTCTCCCTCTCCCTTCTTCTCTGAAATCAATAAAAACATATAAAAAAACAAACCTCCTTTACAAGTGCAGCCCAACAGATAAACCCCTAAATAAGTCTTTATGTTGCTCCAGAACTAACATATCTTCACAAATTTTTATCCCTGCCCCTATCCCGTATGGGCTGGAGGCCAGATTGAGGTCTCATAACCCGCTGGGACACATCTTCAATAAGGAACACGTTTATAAACTGAGTATAAGATCACAGTCTTCTGTTCTTGACTTCAATTTGTGTAGTGCTGGCTTCAAATAGAAATTCAACAGACAGCGATTGATTACTTGGTGGTTGCTTTTCTTATTTTAACTGATGTTCCTCAATAGTTTATAAACTTTAGAAAGGTGGGAATGTTTACAATTATTCCTCATTTTTAACCACCACATTCCAGAAAGTTACAAGAACCTCTCTATTGGTAGTGAGCTCTATTCCATTCTACATGATTACTTATCCCCCCCCCCTCTCTTTTTTTTTAAGTCATCACATTTATGTTTGAAGTCATTCTAGGGATAAGGCTTTTTTTTTTTTTTTAGCCTGTTGACACAATTCAATTTCTGCCTGCCATATGCAGAGAAGGGAAGAGGAAAAAACACATAAGGAGCTTGCCACTTCATGAAATAATTTCATTCTGTAGCCTAAAATCGTTACTAACCTCGGCAACACTTAATTAATTGAAAAGACTCCAGCGGTGGGATTCTGTGGTGAAGAGGTTCCTACTCCTTACATGTGAGTCAACCTGAAATTCAGTTAAACCTGCAGGAATCCTCAAACATACATAAATGAATGAAAAATGAAGACTCTGTTGAGTTTAATCAATCACTTGCCTCTTTTTTTTTCTTCTCGCCTATATATTGTTTTTCCTTTGGAATGTAACAGATTTATTGATTGAGTGTTCCATGTTCAGTCAACATACATTTAGTTAGTAGACATTGAAAAAGCACCACATTGTCTTGTCTTTGTTATAAGATAATATTTGTTTTAGTTGAAAACTACAAAAGCGCATATGCATTTCATTTCATCAAAATAATCAGTTGAATCAACACCAAGCTAGTCTGATAAATACAAGGGATTGAACCCACAACCTTGGTGTTTCAGGATGACACAGTTCTAACCGAGCTACCTGACCAGGGCCTCTAACAGTCCTGGTTCAAATCAATTGGGTCAGCTGTTTTCTCACAAAACTTTGCACATGTATTTCTCAGATGCTTAAAATCAACGGAAAACTATGCTGGGTCCTGGAATTGTATACCTGGGGGGAAAAACGTCCCGGCCTTCAAGGAACTTAAAGTAAAAGATGTGGTGAAGTCAGACAGTGGACTATTTCAGCATAGGGTGCTAAGTTCGGTGGGTGAGGTATGTGTGGCCCGCTATCATAACGCAAAAAAGAGATAAGACATTGACAGTGGAAGCACAAATAAAATCTCTGACTTGGTCATTTTGCTTGATCAGTGAAAGCAGTCATAGCAAGTACATAAAAATGGTCATTGTATGTTGGATATGAAGGCAGCTATGATTCTTCAAACGTTTAGGAGATGGCACAGTTTGTAAGCTGATAAACGTGATACATAACTGTGTTCTCTTCTGATTGTTAGTATTTTGTTGAATCTAGCAGGTAAGTTGGGGGTCAGAATTCCTGTAGATCCCCATTTCCACACTCTGAAACCCTAAAAGAGTGGTAGAGTTCTAAAGTTAACAAAAAAGAAGAAAACGCAATGAAAAAAAAAGTGAAAAAAGTTAAAACAAAATTACCTTTTGAATTCAATAAGAAAATTGACCGTAACATCTCAGACTTTTTTGGGTTGATTTTTCCCACTATGATCTCAAAGGATTATACAAAATGGGCAAGACTTTATAACCCCCTTTTTTTACATGAAGAAATAGAGAACTTGGGAGATTGTCAAGCCTGCAACTTTATACATGACTATCCAACAAGTTTCCAATTTAGATCTTCCTGCCAGAAACTTAATAGTTGTCTGTTACATCTGCAGGTGTGATTGGAGAGATTTGATTGGACGGCGTCAGCTGTAGAGCTCTAAGCTGTAGAGTGGCCGGGCTTTCATGAACAACCCCCATGGAAGGCACAGAAGAAAAGGTAAGTGAGACTTACACAAACATAGATCACAGCTGACTGAATTTATAAAATTAGGGTGATGTTGATTTGAGACATAGACTCAGTTGTCTAGAAAGCTGATATGAATATAAATATTGAATGTCTAAGTGGGTTTTAAATCTAAGTATTCATCTCTGTCTATGTATGTCAGTGAAAAATCCAACTGCGTTCCATGGCAGATGTAGTTGTGGTAAGTGGACAGAACAGAATCGGAAGCCAGCGGTAGCACCTGCTTTTTGGCAACGTTTGCCTGGACAAATGGGGTCCAAGAAAGGTGCTCAGAGGGAAGGAAATTGTGGGCGGGAACGGGCCGTGCACAGTGCTCCCCAAAGAGCTCAGAGTGCTCTTATCTCTCAGTTCAGATGATATTCACAGGTTATACAAAGTGAGGTGATGGGCACATAATAAAGAGATCATCATTGTATTTTAACCATTCTGATACCAGGGTCATTTCGAATGGTTTCAGTATTTTTTTTTATTAATTATAAAAGTAATATGACAGCATTACAGAAACTTTGAGAAGCCAAGAAAAAATTTTGTGCCATTAACCCACCAACACAATTACTATTCATTTGTGTTCATTATCTGAAGTATTTTATCATGTGTATTTTATAATTGTAATCATGGTGTATATACAACTTCGTGGTGGGATTTTCTACCTTGAATTATAGGGTAAGTACTTTTCAGAATGCTGAATCGTTTTGTAATTACATATTTAAATATTGCTTAATGTTCACTTTATTCGTCCCATTTTGTTGGTTTAAAATTATAGGCTTCGGTTTTGTTTTTGCTCACTTTAAAAATTTTTGCTTTTAAAATGAAGACTGTTGTGTTGTACCCATGGGTTTGATCCCAATTCATGAGTATTTCCTTAGAACAGACGTTTCTTTTTTTGAAGGTGTAAGGGAATTTTTATTAGGAAGGGAAGTTGTCAACTGAAACAGCAGCAAATGAAGAGTGGATAAGGAAACTCCCGGTTGTCACAGCTACCCAAGACCTCCACCATGTGTGACACGGGAGGCATTTTAGTTTGTGACCCGCAGCCCAGAATTATCAAATGCTTTCCCATTCAATCTAATACTTCCGGATTCCTGCCCAAAAGGAATACATTAAGAACATGGAAACTTGCTCACTGATAGGAAACCCCCAAAGAGTAAGGGAGGGAATGTAAGAAATTAAGAAGTTATGTAAAACACTCTTTAACTTGTAATTAAGTACATTTTCATATCTTCACAGTAATACAAAACACAGGCACTTGCAGAACTGGTTCAGATTACTTAAATACCAAATACATTTTTAGTCCTCTACGTACGTGTTGGGAAGTTAGTTGTGTTTATGTGAAATGGAGCTATTAATATTTCTCCACAGCAGTAACTGCACACCAGGAAGGCCGAGACAAACACAAATCAGGGAATGGCGTTTCCCACAGCTGCAGTGTGAAAAGACTAGGAACAGTTGATTCCATACACATGAACGGTTTCTTTGCTCTAGGACCGTGGTCGGCAAACTGCGGCTTGCGAGCCACATGCGGCTCTTTGGCTCCTTGAGTGTGGCTCTTCCACAAAAGACCATGGTCTGGGCTAGTCTATTTTGAAGAAGTGGCGTTAGAAGAAGTTTAACCCTTTGCACTCGCTTGCTTTTTTTCTCGGTTCCTTTATTCTACTCGGGATTTAATTTTTTAAATACCCCAGATTTTACAAAGCGCGGCAGTAGAATAAAAAACTGAAGTTTCTTTTCATACAAACTTATTTATTTGGGTTTTTTTATATTTCAAATTATTGATACATTCAATACAATTCGACATACGAGCTGCTACCGATGCTAACCGTGTTGAGTCACACTCGACATCCGAGTGCAAAAGGTTAAGTTTAAAAAATTTGGCTCTCCAAAGAAATTTCAATCGTTGTACTGTTGATATTTGGCTCTGTTGACTAATGAGTTTGCCGACCACTGCCCTAGGAAATCCACATGGAGGAAGGAATGGAGATGTGCACAGAGGTTTCTGGAGGGAAGGAGGACACCACCCTGTGGGCAGTCAGTTTTCGGCGCCTTCTGCCGCGTCACCTTCTCCTCCTGCACTGTACGATGTCCATCATGTGAGGTTATCCCTAAGCAGCTGCATGATGAGGGTGCTGTCTTTGTCTGAGTCTTCATTCAGTGTATCGAGTTCTGCAATGGCCTCGTCAAAAGCCGTCTTGGCCAGTGTGCAGGCGAGCTGGGGGTTATGGAGGATCTCATAGTGAAACACGGAGAAGTTGAGAGCCAGCCCCAGGTGGATCGGGTGTGTGGGCTGCATCTTCTTCCCGATATCGAAAGCCTCTTGGAAAGCCCCTTGGGAATTGTCTGTCGTTTGTTTTCGATCGATCATCACCACATGCGACCCCAGCAAGGTACCGGAAGTAGTGTCCCTTCCTCTTCAGCTAGAAGGCCTTACTCTCTGGATTAGTTGCGTTGGCTATTAAATCCTTATCCAACAACTAGAGGCCCAGTGCATGAAATTCATGCATGGGAGGGAGGTGTCCCTCAGCCCATCCTGCACCCTCTCTAATCTGGGACATCCCTCTCACAATCTGAGACCGCAGGCTCCTAACCACTCACCTGCCTGCCGGCCTAATTGCCTCTAACTGCCTCTGCCTCGGCCCCCACCACCATGGCTTTGTCTGGAAGGAAGTCGGACTTCCGGAAGATGGCCAGTTGACCCAGTCTAATTAGCATATTACACTTTTATTAGTATAGATTCCAGCACAGCGGTGCAGATGGAGCGCAGCTCCGACTCCCCTTCCTCCTGGTAGTCCTTGATCAGCTGCAGCTTCTGGTCCAAGGTGTCGGTCTTCTGCTCGGTGCGCGAGATGACCCTCCAGGCGGACCGGCGGCCGCCGACCACGTTCTTGTAGGCCACCGAGAGCAGGTTGTGCTCCTCGTTGGACAGCTTGGAGCCCTGTTCCGTCACGGCCTTCGCGCAGGTGACCATGTCGTCGTAGCGCTTGGCCTGCTCGGCCAGCTTCGCCTTCTGGATCAGCTCCGTCTTCTCCAAGGGGACGGGGAGGAGAGCGCGGGCGAGCACCGTCTCCGCGGCCACAGCGCGAGTCTAGAATAGACTTTTAAGAATATTCTCTGCCAAAGGGTCTGAATATTTGGCAAACATTTTAATGTATGT
The DNA here is from genome assembly GCF_951640355.1 of Cnephaeus nilssonii. Lineage (NCBI taxonomy): Eukaryota > Metazoa > Chordata > Mammalia > Chiroptera > Vespertilionidae > Cnephaeus > Cnephaeus nilssonii. Next base: position 10,415,440 of record NC_137095.1, on the reverse strand, counting down.
TGCTAAAATGGTGCCTGAAAAGCATTGCTGATTGAGAATGACATCTGAGCAAGGGGCACGACCTCGGGTTATAGTCTGAGTGTGATTTGCTTTTCCAAAAACTAACTGTCCACTGGTAGCATCAGCTCCCCACCCATAGCCACCTCCAGGGCCACCTCACCCGAGCTCATGCCTGGCCTCACCTCCTGAAACTCAGACCAAGTTCATGTTCCCATGGGTTTCTGAGACCCTCCCCCCCGCCACACACACCCCCCCCCCCCCCCAAGGATGCAAAGGTACAAACTCAAGTTCAAGTTCAAGGAACCCATGGAGACACTTGCAAGTCTCCTAGCTGAGCACAGGCAGCTGACACGTGGCCCCTTGCTTCATAATGAAGGATAAGCAATGCTCACTCCCCAGAGCAGTGTTCGGCAAACTTATTAGTCAACAGAGCCGCAGTTTGCCGACCACCAATGGGGTGTTTGGTCTTTACACCCATTGGAATGAAACAACCCTCTTGCCCACACGCCTTTTAGGTCAAACAGTGCCTTTGGTTTTTCAAAGATGTTGTTGAATTATCCATTAAGCTCAAACAGTAACATATTTGCAAGAGCATCCCATCCTTCTCCATTTCAAAAACCTTCCTCGTGAGCACCTGTCCTTCAAAGCACTTCCTCGTGCAGGAGTCGCCCGGCACCCGTGTAGCGCTGCCCGCATCCGTCCTGTTCTTTTGGCCTGCCCTGCCCCGTATCACGTCTTTCATCTCGAAGCCCCACCCTGAGAGCTTTGTTCTTTGGGCACATTATACTACCCCTGCCTAGCCCGGGGCGCATTGCTGCTGCGGATAATAACAGTGATCTTAATGAAGACCCACAGAAAATAGCAAACACGGCAATAAATACAATATCATATGACAGCTCAGATCACAAAGTCAGCGCTGCACCCAGAGTCCTGCGGGACTGGCCCCAGTACTTTGTGAGAAAAGGCAGCACGAGGGGACCCCGACCCGGCCTGGGCTAGGGCAGAAATGCTGGGCTCTGCAGGAGACAAATGCAGGGCTGCGCTCTGTGTCGGGAAATGCTCTGGGCTTGGTGCTATAAATAATAATAAAGATAAATAATAAAAAAAAAGTGAAATGTTTTAAATGAAAGGGGATGCCCTGTGAACTTAACACACTGGCCCTTTCGCCTTCCTGTTAACAAGGTAATCTGATTGCCATTGATTTTTTTCACCTCTGTTACTAAGAAGGTGATGAAATGGTGTCCACCTAGATGTATTGAATCAAATACTAAACAAAGAGCAACATAAAGAACAATTATCAGCAACCTTGCTTTCAGCCTGCTGATTATGACATTACTGGAAAGACAAGGTCTGGGTGACTTAAGAAATAAAGCAGGGGTAGGGCTGTCGGGATGAAAGGAGTGAACGCTGGGAAGTTTTTTTTGTGAATAGATACATGGTTATTTCCGAAGAATTTCACCGGGAGCCTTTTCAATGCTCCATAGCTTGAAAGGGGGCCATTTCTACCTCTGCGGTTTACTGAGAGGCCTTCTAGTCTGACCTAATTAACCACCTTTATGATGCCATGGAGGAAACGGCATGACAAAGGTGAGTCACGAATGCCCATCTTTCTGCTGTATAGATTGTGGCCGGGTGACGTGCAGAAATGCTTGCTTATTGGTCTGTTGGGGTCGCTACCAAGAGGTGGGTAAGACCCTGAGATACTATGAACGAAACGCCGCACTCCTGACCCGGCAGTGAACTTCATAGATGGCTTGTGATGAGTGATTAAGAGACCTTGCTTGACATGCATGACAAGGGTGGAACTAGCGAGCTTATGAATGCTGACTTCTTGGCCCAGGCTTGAATTAATTTCCTAATCTCAAATATTTCCGGCTTCCATTGTTGATTCTATTTGTATTCGCCCAGTTGCCAGCGTCCGCAGTAAAGCGGTGAATGCCTAAGCACTTTTCCTGCCTTTGAGCATGTGCTGGGGCCTAAATAAGAATGTCTCGTTATCTTATTACCTCTGATGACGTCTGCTTCTGTGGCAATATCTCCTCGTGGCATTTCCTCCAGGGCAGTGCCCTGCCCAGACTTGGCAGGAGCTGTTGATTGACTGTGAACGTGGAGAGTGCAGTGGGGGGCGAGGTTTCTCCTGGGATCTCCAGGGCAGTTTGGGAAAGGTCGTCAGCGCCCGCACAACGAGTTCAATGGTGCTCTCAGGCCATATGGTGGCTCCAAAACAAGACAGAAAAACTTGCAAAGAAACAACTGGTCACCAAAATCGAAGGCGACCATTTCCGTGCAAGCAGTGAATACACCATTAGAATAGCATTAGGATCGTTGGCTGTAACTCATCCTTCTGCTGAGCCTCTGCCAGGCTTCATCATAGGGGGAAATCCAGAAAGAGGTGTGAGACGTCAGACGATAAACTTTAAATAGGAAAACTGAAGAAATAAAAAAATATAGGTACTTTTTAAGTTCAGGTTAAAAGCAGAAAATCTTTCTTACCGTTGATACTTTTTGTGTGAGACACACACACAAACGTGGCAAATAGCACTTGTCCTTACCGGAAGCATATTCAGGCGCAGATGGTACTGACTGATGCGAAGGGGTGTAGAGAGGGGAAGGCAGTGGTTCTCAAACTTGAGCAGGTACCACGTTGACTTGGAGGGCTTCCTGAAGGGATTTCTAGACCCCACTCTCTGAGACCTACATTTGCCTTTCTAACAAGTTCTAGGCGGGACCAGTGGGTGCTGGTTGTGGAAGTACCTTTGAAGTGTCTGTCAGTGTTAAGGCTTTTGTTGGGAAATGTCTGTGAGGCCTGTTAATCTGGTAGAAGGCCAAACAGAAGTTTGGTTTAAATATCAGTAGTGCCCAGCCACCTAGGAACCAGGAGGTCACAGTTTGATTCTTGTTCGGGGCACATGCCCAGGTTGTGGGCTCGATCCCCAGTGTGGGGTGTTAGGAGGCAGTCGATCCATGATTCACTCTCATCATTGATGTTTCTCTCTCTCTCTCCCTCTCGTTTCTTCTCTGAAATCAATAAGAATATATTTTAAAAATAAAAGATAAATAAAATGTCAGTATTACCACTTTCTAGCTTGTGAACTTGGCAAAATGGCTTGCTAAATTTCACCGTCCTCCCCACAAAAATGCAGATATTTTCATGCAGATTAAGTGAGGTAATGTATGTAAAGCAGGGTACCCGGAATCTAGCAAGTCACAGGAAGATAAGCTTCCTCTACCATTTGTTCTTTGGCTGAATGGCAGGTGGTGAGCTCTGGGGGAGGAAATGGGGTCCCATGTAAAGAACTGATATTAGCAGATTCCAGTGCAGATGATTGTGACTCATTTTTGGAAGTGTTAATCAAGATTGTCCCACTGGCTGGGCTTTCCCTGGGAAATTGTGGGTGGCCAGTGGGATTCAGAAAGGCAAGGAATTCCAGGAAGTATTAGTAGGTTACATGAAGTTGAGATTCATTGTTGTCTTCTACCTAAAACTTATTACATGGATGACATTAATGGCGACACACATGCTTTTATTTCTCAAGGGGAATTTTAACCCATGTTGGACGTTTAAGGCCACACAATTGTAAGATCATCAGTTATGAACCCCAAATACACATGGTAGTGCAGGGGCAGACTCTCACATGAGGCTGATGGGAGTGTAAGTTGGCTCAGCGAATGTGGCACCGTATACCAGAAGTCTCTCAAAATACACGCATTATGACTCAGCAATTTCAGCTTGGGAAACACAGCATAAGGAAAATCATAAATATAGAAGAAAACAAGATTATGTGTAAAGATGATCATTTAGTGCATTATTTATATTGCCCAATAAAGGAATATTGAATAAAAGAGAAATGGTTAAGCCAAGTCCAACACATGTTCAATGAGAAAAACAATTATGTGAACTATATTCGGAATAAGATCACCTCTATGAAGAGAGATGAAACTGGTTTTTAATTCCTGCTCATGTCACTGGGAGTATGACCTTATGACTGGGAGTACGGCCTTGAATCAGTGGTTCTCAGCTGGGGTGATTTTGCTGTCCTGGGGGCATTGGCAGTACCCACTGTGGATCGGCGTTGCTGGCATCTTGTGGGTTCCGGGTACTGCACAGGACAGCATCCACAGCAAAGAATTATTTAGCTCCAGTGTCAATAGGCCTAAGGTTAAGACATTGCCTTAAAAAAAAACCAGTAATACCTACTCATTGTGATTATTTTTGGGAGTTAAATGAAATGATCTATGTAGAAAATCTGATCTTGCTCTTAGTCACTTCCCAACAAAGATTATTATTATATGTCTATCACTACTCATTACCATTTTTAGAAATAGAAAAAGGAATGGTAGCAACTAAATGATTTTTATCCTCCTCCAACTTTTCAGTATTTTTCCAAACTTTCTCCAACAGGCAGAATTAATTTTACAAATAATTGTAAATGTTGTTTCTGAAAGAAAAAAGACTTTTTGTAAAGATAATAACCATATGTGCACTTTTGTTATTATTAAGAAAGGGGAATTTGGGGGCTTATATGGCAAGGCATACTGAGAAAAAAATCTTTTTCATTTTGAAAATCATCCAACTGTTACACCATAGCAACTGAAGTCTGCCAGTGTATCAAAACCCAAACGATTTCTTTTCAAGTTAAGTTTTGAATAATGAAGGTTGTGAGAGGGCCAGAGACGATTTTAGGTACCATTTTATGCAAAAGCATTCCTGCTGTAAGAATAGCAATTGGTTAATAGTTCCAAAAAGATAATGGCCACTTTATTGGGGGCTTGCAGTGTTTTTGGGGGCTGAGTGTGGAATAAAAGTAAAGTAGTAATTATTATTATTATTAATTCAAATCTAGAGAGGTAGGTAGGCAGACTGGTAAGGGGTTTGGGGATTGTTTCAAGGAACGAATTCCTCAGATAATAAAAAAAAATGGGATTGAGACCTGCAGAAGGTGGCTTTATGGACCCGCCGAGTGTGCACTAAATCAGACTGTGCTTACTGTCCCCAACCTTGTTGCATGGGCCTGCAGGATCAGCTCAAAACTAAATACACTGGCTCTGGCCGGGTCGCTCCATTGGTTAGAGAATCCACCCGATGCTCCAGGGTTGCAGGTTTGATCCCTGGTCGGGGCATATACAGGAATTAACCAATGGATGCATAATAAGTGGAACAACAACCGATGTTTCTCTCTCAAAAATCAATCAAAACAAAAGACTCAATACACTGGAGCAGTGGTCGGCAAACTCATTAGTCAACAGAGACAAATATCAACAGTACAATGGTTGAAACTTCTTTTGAGAGCCAAATTTTTTAAACTTCTTCTAACGCCACTTCTTCAAAATAGACTCGCCCAGGCCGTGGTATTTTGTGGAAGAGCCACACTCAAGGGGCCAAAGAGCCGCATGTGGCTCGCGAGCCACAGTTTGCCGACCACTGAACTGGACGAACAGAGCCATGGACAGAGTTTCTTGCATGAGTATGTTATTTCTTTATGTCTTTCCATATCTGCTTTTTCTGTATTTGTTATAGAGGAGGTAGGAATAAATATTAAAATATATATATATATACTAGAGGCCCAGTGCATGAAATCGTGCACGGGTAGGGTCCCTAGGCCTAGCCTGCAATCAGGGCCATTTTCCACCCGTTCGCCAGTCCCCAGTCCCACCCCACCGCCGCCAGCCACACCGGTTCCCCGTTCGCCATCTGGTGATCTATCGGAGCCTGCGGGCCGGGAGGAGGGACCAAGAGGTCAGCCATTTCTCCCGCTTGCCAATTCCCAGTCCCTCCCTACTGCCACCCACCCTGGTTCCCCATGGTTCCCCGTTGGCCATCCAGGGATTGGAGCCTGCGGGCTGGGGGGAGGGACCGAGAGATGGTCAATGCACCTCATAGCAACTGGTCAATCGGTTGTTCTGATTGTTATGCTGTTATGGTCGCTGACCTTTTATTATATAGGATATTGATATTTGAAGTGCACCAAAAAAAAAAAAAAAAAAGCAAATATGACAAATTTTAAAAGGAATTGTGCTTATGGGAGTTCCAGACCACTTTTGCCAAGCTCTCCAGGCCTGGTATTTTGGACAAGGTTAGGACAAGTACTTGAACTTCTGGGGGCCTAGGTAATGCAAACCTTCAGCCTTGTGGACGCTCCTTACTAAACATTAGTGCTAGAAACTGCCTTATCTTACCATGGCCCCCGATAGGGAAGCTCTGGGAAAATGCAGGCCTAAACTGGGAAAGGCTTTTTTATTATCTTTTTTAAGCAAATAAAACCCCAGAATGGATTTCTTTTTGAGATGTGTGTTTTGTTTTTATCACAATGACCTTTCTAAGAAAAGATGAAGCCAGCCTCAGGTAAAAAGAAATGGCCACATTTCATCTACCGTTAGCCTCCCTGACCTCTGACCCTGGTTCTTCCATCTGAACCTGTTTTCATGCACCATTTCTCCTGGCGTCTGATAAGGGACACTCAAGTGCTTGGAACTCTGACTCTCAGAGAATAGCCAGTAAACAAAGCCCCCCTCCCCACACACGTGAATTGGTGATATCATTCCTTTGCTTTTGTCTTCATACCACAAGGCATTATTGATGAACTACACAATTCAAGACAGGCAAGAGAGCCATGAAAACAGGCCCTGTTACCGGTTAGCGATCCCCAGTTCTCCTGCATGATAACGTGTAAGTATTTATATATAACGTATAGATATATAAATACACACAACCACACACTTCTGTGTGTTTACACACACCAGCGTTATCGTCTCATCTTTTTTTCTCCCCCTATCTCTAACACAAAAGTCGAGGGGTTTGGGAGCACGCACAGAAAAAGGAGATTTCTTAGAGAGCAGGCGATTGGGCCGGGGTCATTCGAAAGGGTAATTATTGTTAAATGTCAGGTTAACTCTGAAGGCCTCAGCTCATCCAACTGAGAGCAGATTAGCGCAGATGGAGACATTTTCAACACGGGGCTGCCTGGCCAATCAGAGACAGCTGGGATTAGCCAAATACCTTCTCTCATCTGCTTGCTCACAGAAAGGTCAGTTTCTGCTCATTGCTTCTCTTTTAAGATGTGCTTTTTTTCCCTCTCATTTTTTTTTTTATTTATGGCAGCCGTGTGCAGGAAATCAGGTCCCTTTTATCAGCGAATTAAACATTCAGCATCTAAAACCCACTTCTTGAGAGTCAACTTCATTCACTTTCAAGACCACTTTTATCTTTTTCTAAGTGCTGAAGATACAGTGGGCACGTGTACGCATTGCATATTTTAGCCCCAGCCCTCCCGCCAAGCTGGCGGTCTGCCCGTCGTGTTTTGCAGATTTTTGAAAGCTTGCTTGTATCGTTTCATGCATTTTCTTCTTTAAGGGCTCCGGTTTATGTTTGCTATCATTTTCTTCATAAAAAGAAGAGGGGGAAATGAAGCTAACCCCGGAGTGCTCTCAAAGATAATCTGTTCTCGTGGATAGCTCTCTTTGCTCCCCCTAAGCAACGTCAATGAGCGTGTGCATAAAACCCAGTGACAAAATGAACAGGAAAAAAAATAAAGGTCACATGCTGGTGCTTCTTCAAACTGTGTGTGTGTGTGTGTGTGTGTGTGTGTGTGCAACTCGTGTGTGAACACGCATGCGCACCCACACGCACACACAGTCTGTAAGTCAGCTATAGGAGGCACATCAATATATTCATATGTGATTTTGTGTTTGTTTTTGGAGAATTATGTGGTGCCACTTCCGTATGCGTCAAAATGCGGTCATTTTCCCATTTCAGAAGCAATCAATGGGGGACACGAGAACACTCGTCTTCTGAAGAAATTGTTATAAAAGCGGAATAAGGACGTAGTGAGGAGACCTTTCCCTGTTTTTGTTACGCTACTTCACACTGTGTGTGTTTTCTTCACCCCTACCCCACCGCTTCCCCATTGTTTTTCTGAAAGTAGATGTATTTTTCATAATCAGGCAAAAATGGTAGGCAAAATGGAGTCTCTTATCTGGAAAATTTACTACAATGTTACATAATTTAGTTGCTTGCTTTAAGCAAGTATGAGGATAAGATGCAAAAGGCAATCATTAATAACAATTAATTTCTTTTAAGCTGCACTAGGCACTTATTGTACAGGAATATACAAGGCAATATTTCACAGACTCTAGGAGCTGGCACCCAGATCTTGGTTTTTAATACCATTCATCAATACTAGTAAAAGGGACCAGGACTTATTGGAGAAATGGCTGGCTCAAGGACTGCAGCTGTTGAGCTGGAAAGTACACAAAAAGCAACCCCATGTTGACGGCGGGGGTATGTCAATGAGACACAAGAGTGAGCCAAAAGGATGTCCAGCGGCCAAAGCTGGAACAGTTTGACCAACAAGAAAATAAAGCGCCGAAACCAGTTTGGCTCAGTGGATAGAGCGTCTGCCTGCGGACTGAAGGGTCCCAGGTTCGATTCCGGTCAGAGGCATGTACCTTGGTTTCGGGCACATCCCCGGTAGGGGGTGTGCAGGAGGCAGCTGATGTTTCTAACTCTATCTTCCTCTCTGTAAAAAATCAATAAAAAATATATTTTAAAAAAGAAAATAAAGCAATATTGGATTACAAGTCAAAGTAGAAAATGAATACCTTGCCTGGCTGGTGTGGCTCAGTGGTTGAGCATCCACCTTTGAACCAGGAGGTCACAGTTCGATTCCCCATGCCCTGGTTGTGGGTTTGATCCCCAGCAGGGAGCATGCAGGAGGCAGCCGGTCAATGACTCTCTTTCATCATTGATGTGTCTATCTCTCCCTCTCCCTTCCTCTCTGAAGTCAATAAAAAATATATATTTAAAAAATAAAATGAATATCTATGAGCCCACACTGGTATAAATTATTGATGAATAAATAAATGGGGAGAGAATAAATGAATCTCCCATGCACAAGAATTTCAGATAATTTATGTAGATACTTTGCCCTCAAGAGGGGGATCATAACTCCTTGTCCTTAAGTGTGGGCTTCCTTTTAGAAGCACAGGCTGGGAAGAGGGGAGGAAATAGGACCTTCAGGGTGGCAAGCCTGACAAACACTCCCTCAGCCAGGTGATCAAGGTTAATGACAGTGATAAGTCACACTGATAGTTGTACCCTCAATGTGATGTGATGAGAATGGCACATTCTGTGTCCTTCCTACCAAAGGCACATTCTGTGTCCTCTGTGTCCTTCCTACCAAAAACACATAATCCCAGTCTAATCATGAAAATAAGTCCAAATGGGGAAATTCTACAAAATGTCTGACTAGTCCTCCCTAGAACTTCCAAGGTCATCCGAGGCAAGGAAGGTCTGTGAAGGTGTCACAACCAAAGGAGTCTACGTAGGCCTGACACAGCTTCATAAAGGACTGTGGGGTCCTGACTGGGGTCCTAGAACAGAACACAGTCATTAGGGGGGAAATGAGGAAGTCCGGGGAACTTCATTATGTGTTAACTTTAGTTAAAAATCATGTATTAACATCGGCTCACTGATGGTGAGAAATGGACCACCGAATGGAAGATGTTGATAATAGGTGGGTAGAACTGAGTGTGGGGTACAGGAGATCTCTTCCTACTACCTTCATAATAATCCTGTAAATCTAAGACTGTTCTAAAATCAACTCTAAACAGTAGCAGGTATATTGGTTCTTAGACTTAACATGGTGTTTTGGAGCTAAAATACATTCGACCATTTGGGGTTTCCAGGGAGGAATGAGCTCTGTTGCCAATTTAACATCTAGAGATGAAAGCATAATGACACTGATGTCAGGAAACTTATACTCTTTAGGACATATTTTTTTTAAAAAAATAGCATTTGAGTAGCAATAGAAAAACAAAATCTCTGAGTAGGAGTTTACTTATACAGCCCCTGTAAGAGAGCTGGCCAGTTTAGGTTCACAAAAGACATAGGAAAATTTCCGAGTTTGCCCATTGCTCTCTTGTAGCAAAAGAAAGCCACAGAGAAATATCTTTTCAGGCAATAAAAGGAAGGTATCTCCTAGTACAGACATATTTCAGTTGTTATTGTTTTCTGAACTGACTGGATGATACTGGATAATAACGGGGATCTTTTTGACAGTGTCTTATTTATGTGTCTCTGGATGAGTTTGTGCACGAGCACGGGGAAGCTTCCGTCTGCACAAGTCAGAGTAATATTTAAGGTTAACATGGTTGGAGTGAATTTATTTACTCCCCAAATGCATTGGTTTCTAGACTCCTCTAAGACAACTTTACATGGTACACGCACCACCGAGCTTATTTACATAAGAAGCAGGATATAATTGCAACAACAAAAAAAATGATAATACAGATAATATTGTGGAGGAACCATTGAGTTTGGTTTTGTTTTTTTGAGCCACCCAAGCTGTAACGTCATTGAGCAAAAGTCATGTTCATTTAATTTATTAATTATTTATTAATAACTGCAGAAATAATTTAATTTATTAATAACTGCAGAAATAATTTAACAATGTTTGAGCAGTTGGCCTCTCTAGAGTAATTATCAGTGGAGGTGAATTCACTTAATATAGAGATAGAATTTCTACAGGACTTTACTTAAGAGTATATTTTTGCGTCCTGGCCAGTGTGGCTCAGTTGATTGAACATCATCCCGTGCACAGAAAGGTTGCCTGTTGGATTCCAGTCAAGGCACAGGCCAGGGTATCAAGCTAGATCCCCGGTGGGGGGTGTGCAGGAGGCAGCTGATTGATGTTTCTCTTTCTCTCTGCTTCTTCCTTCCTCTCTCTCTCAAAATCAATTTAAAAAAAATCTAAAAAAAAAAAAAGATAGTAAATATTGCATCCTGGGCTTTGAGTCACAATGCTTAAAACTAAAATGGAATGGAAAGGGACCAGCTTTGATTGCATAGCTATGCCGTTCTTTTGATTTCAGAAATTCATGTGAGGATAGTTTACATACATGTTCGGTCAGAGTCCTAGGTCAGACAGTCAGGACGTCTATCTGGACACTTACTGAGCACATTCTCAATGCCAAATGCCAGACAGTTACTGAAGAAACAGAAAAAAATCATGTTGCTTCTAAGAGGCTCAGAGCATCCTCTGTGTTTTTGTAGCATTTTTGCCAGTTGCATTTATTAATTACTTAATTAATGAAGTGATACTTTCCTATCCCTATAGAATATATGCTGCCAGATAGCAAAGCTCATTCTTTACTCATCTCCAGTGCCTAGCAGTGTCCAGCACATAGCAAGTGTTTAAGAACTATTTGCCTAAGTCAGTGGTCGGCAAACTGCGGCTGGCGAGCCACATGCGGCTCTCGAGCCGCGGTTTGCCGTTGCCGCTCTGTTGACTAATGAGTTTGCTGACCACTGGGATAGGGGCTTAATCACAAGGAACAACAACAGCCTGTAATTATTGGAATCGAGAGTCTAGGTCAGTGGTCGGCAAACTCATTAGTCAACGGAGCGGCAAACCGCGGCTCGCGAGCTGCATGTGGCTCGCCAGCCGCAGTTTGCCGACCACTGGCCTAAGTGTAAAGAGAAATAAATGAATAGGAAATTCTGCTAGTTGTGAACACCATATTCATTCCCTCTCCCTCCCTCCCCCCCCCCCCCCCCGCAACTCTCTCCCCCCTATCACAATACTAGACAGTAGTTCAGCTGAAAAATACATGTCTTAGCCTTCTTTCCAGCTTCCAGGTACTTGTGGCTGGTACTTCACCAGCACCTGGGAGTTGTGTTATGAAAGCCAAACTTGAGGGATGATAAAGCAAAAGGACAGATACAGAGCCCAGACCCAGAGAGGCTCATAGGACCCCCCCCCCCCCCCCCGACCAGCAGCAATAACGGGCTCCCTTCCAGACTTCTTGAGCACAATGGAAAAAGAAACTTCTCTGCTATTTCCTGTGTCGGCTCCTCGCAGCTCAGCACAACCTGTCTAATTGATTCTGACTGTTATAAATTCCTGTTGCCAATAATTGGACATATGTAGCAGACAAACTAATCCTATTAAGACGAGTGTGTTATTTCTTTTCCCTACAATCGAAGACCTTTATTGATTGGGTTAAATCAGTGGTTCTCCTTCGGGGGTGATTTTGTCTCCCCCCGCCACCCCCCAGCATATCTGACAATGTCAGGAGACAGTTGGTTGTCACAACTGGGGGCAGGGGTTGTTTGTACTGGTACCTAATGGGCAGAGGCCAGGCACACTGCTGTTGTCCTACAGTGCACAGGATCGAGCCCTGCAGCAACAAAAATTATCTGGACCAAATGTTAATAGTGCTGAGGTTAAGAAACCCTGGGTTAAATCTTTATTAATTAAGTTGCCTACACAGCGCACCTAACCGTTCACTGTTGATTAATGTACGTTTTGTAATGTGAGCCAGCGTGTTGACTTTGCCTACACAGAAAATGATCATTTTCTCAACTCATGATACCAAGTTATTAAATAAAATTAAGTTTTGCTTTTGTGATTAAGCGAAGGAAGTGGATGATGCGCAAAATAATGGCCCCCAGGAGTCCTCCTACATAAAGGTAATGGGAAGGACCACGAAAAAGTGCTGAGTAATTCAATGAGTCAGTGTTACAGACACAGCAGTTAAGGGGACTATGCTACAGAGTGAACTGAAGGTGGTTATGCAGCTCAGTGAACTTTTGATCGGAAATGAAGCTACAGTTGAATTGGAAATTGAGACATTGGAATAAGATCCCTACTATGAGAAAGTGGGTAAACTTGAAAAGAATTCCTTGTAAGAAAGTCCATTTCTAAGACTTCCTCGCTTTCTTCTTGGATCCAAAGATTTAGGAAGGAAGAAAGGAAGGAAGGAAGGAAGGAAGGAAGGAAGGAAGGAAGGAAGGAAGGAAGGAAGGAAGGAAGGAAGGAAGGGAGAGAGAGAAGAAGGAAGGAAGGAAGGAAGGAAGGAAGGAAGGAAGGAAGGGGAAAGGAAGAAAAGGAAGGATGGACAGAGGGACCAACAGAAAGAAGGGAGGGAGGATTAGAACAATCATCTGACACTAAAGAGTGATTGAACCTACAACTGATAAGTTAAAACTCATCAAGATGTAAATAATAAAAAGATACCTAGAACCCACCTGAAGTGTGTGTAATGACTGTGTTACTTGCCAGCAGAGTGAAACCCGCCCTAGCATTCAACAGTTCATATGTACAGTATGCATAGGTCACTTTATAATGATTGCTATCAGCAGCAAACAAAGCTACCCTAACCCGATGGCTGTCACGTTAACCAAAGCCTGCGTCGTAAACCTTGTAATTTTCTGCTGTCATGCTCAGCCACTTTCAACACATTTAAATTAGGAAGGACTATGCTAATTTTGCTTCATAGCCAGGGTAATGGGTTATAAGACATAATTATCTCTACCCCCCCCCTCCCCCCGATTGTTTTGTTCTTCAGTTTTGTTTGAATTCAGTCGGTTCCCCGTGTTCTCTTAAACCTGTACCATCTCCAGCCCCCACTGCTTTCATCTTCCTGGGCTCAGAGCTTAATGTCCTGTTCCCACAGTCATCCTTTTCCTCTGTGATCTTCCCCAGGAATAGTGTGCAAGGCTCAGTTGACGACTTAACTCTCTATTTAATTAAAAAGGGCTGCCCTTTGTTTTCCTTATATTAATGCTTAACATACCATAGAATTGACTCAAGAAAAAGTAATACAAGGGTGGCCGTTGAAACATTGGACGAGAGATTGGAGAGCGGGGAGGGGGAACCACGGCTCCTTTTAAATACTTGAAAGAGAGGAGAGACTTGTATTGATCCAGAAAAATGCAACTGGCAAATGAGCAGAAATGACAGGGAAGGAGATTTGGGCGCCACCTAAGAAATAATTTTGCAGCCGTTGAAGGGGACTGCGTTTCCTTATGAAGCGGTGAGCTCCAGAATAGAAGTGTCCCCCTGCGGTTAGGGACCCCTAACTTAGAGGGCAGGGGACAGGCAAGCTTCCTTCTTTGTATGGGACAGGGATGTTTACCCCGAACAAACTGTAAAAGCAAGGTTGATTTTATTATATAGTATCCCACTCGTCATAGGGCCAAACATAAAAAAAAAAGCATGAAGAGATAAATACTATTTTGCTGGCTGATGGGGTTGGTATCGTGTCACTGTTTTAGTACTGGATGTGGGAGAGAGGATAAATCTTTCAAAGCTCACTCATCTGAGAAATCTGAACCAGCTGCGTTCACCTCTATTTGTCCGGTGTCCTTCACATTCTTCCCAGTGATCTGTGGTGTCACTAACCCCGGGCATCCTAAGCGACCTGTGTCCTGACCAGTAAGCCTTTAGGAGTGAGAAGAGTGTCATTAATTCCATTGCTTCGAGGTCAGGAACAGATTGAGGCAAGAAGTGTCACATGTTAACCATTTATGTTAATGTTCCAGACAGCCACCATGCTTTCAGCCTAACCATGAGAAGCCCAAGGCCAAGTCCACGTGTTTAAGTTCCTCTGGTGTTAAAATGCTGGCACCAAAGGAGGAGAGAGGCTAACGTTAGAGAATGTATGCTATTCCTGCTGGGAGCGCCGGCTTCCCCAGGAGCCACGCACCTCTTTCCAGTGGGCACGTGAACATGGCAGGTGTTGGAGGTAAAGGAAAGGGTGGCAAATACCAGGGGAGAGGGTCCACTGTCTAGTCACTGCAGACTCCCTCAGTCCCATCACTGTAAGCTTCAACTTGCTGACATCTGCAAATTGCTCTATGAAGGGGGAGACCTTGCCAAGGAAAAAATTCCACTCAGTCTGAGGCCAACAGATTTGAGAAGGTTCTTGTCTTCGAAAACATATTAAAAATGGGTTCAGGTAAATTCCACACCCTCCCAACATACCCATGGTACATATGGAAGCTAGCATGCATTGTACACACGCATATGCATTTATTCATGGCAGTCTGCATCACTGGCCCACTATTAGATACATTACTTATCAATATATATAAAAGCCTAATATGCAAATTGTCCCCATGAGAGTTTGACCGGGAGACCGATCGCTCGCTATGACATGTGCTGACCACCAGGGGGTGGTGTCGAAGGAAGGCAGGCCCTGGCCGGCAGCTGGGGAAGGGAGGTCCTGGCCAGCAGCCAGAAGGCCCCAATTGGCCCTGATCACCAGCCAGGCCTAGGGACCCTACCTGTGCATGAATTTTGTGCACTGGACCTCTAGTATCTACCTAATAAAAGAGTAACATGCTAATTGACTGTACCTTTGCAACGCCCACCAGCCAATCAGGAGTGAGTATGCAAATTAACCCAACAAAGATGTCAGGTTAATTTGCATACACAGGCGCCGAGCTGCTGGGGGCGGTGCGGGACACTTGCATTCCACACCACCCCAGCTGCTCCGGGCCTCTGGGCAGCGTGGGAAGGCGGAAAGGTGGCTCCGGCCAGAGCGAAGGCGCTGCCGGCAGCCAGGGGAAGGAAGGCCCATTCCTGCGCGAATCTTCGTGCATCAGGCCTCTAGTTTAGTATAATGCTCTTTTTTTAAAAAAGGAGAGATATTTTCTGGAACTTTCCAAATGAGCATTGTATGCCTGTGGATATTGGCACATACGGCACATTGATAAGGAAGATATGCATGCAGTTGGGGGCTGAATTAGGGAAGGTAAAATCAGCTGTCATCAGGCTCCAGGAGGGGAGGCTCACTCAGTGCCCCTCAGTTTCCTGACCTGTATAATGGGGCTGAGATGGTTGCTTTCTACTTCTCGAGGGTGTTTGAAAGATTTATGAGATCAGTTTTCTAAAGCATTGTGAAGTTCTTGCAGAAGGTTCCTATGAAAAATAAAGCGTCATTACTCATTTTGTACCGAGACAGGACCCTTGGGGGGGTCCTGAAAAAGAACAAATAGAGTCATTTTTACTGGAGACAAGAGAGAAATGTTCTCATCTGAAATTCCAAATCGGGCGGCAAACACACGGTTCTGAAAAGCTCTCCAGCTCTGTCTTTCAAGCACTCTTTACACTCCTGCACTGCCCCCTCCATTTGGCATCCTGTATTACTATAGCAGCAGCTCAGGTTAACTGTGAGAGAGTGTGCGTGTGTGTGTGTGTGTGTGTGTGTGTGTGTGAGAGAGAGAGAGAGGGGGGTGGGGAGAGAATTAAAGGTTCTATAAGTGAACACTTTTGGAAAAATTCGTTTTGGTTTATGGGAGTCAGTGTCGAATGCCCATTTATAATAGCTCCTGGTGTGTCCCACTTGGTTGTCTTCTTGAAATGCAGAGGAGTTATTTTGCTTTGGTTTTATTTTTTCCTTCTTCTTTTTCTTCCTCCTTTGGTAGAAGGAAAACTGTTACATGGACCACCAGACACTCATTATTATGACATATACTCCCATTCGTGGTAACAAACTACAATGGTATGGAAATAAACCTTGTTCTTCTCTGTTTGATGATGTAATTGTTGGGCACCAATGGCAAACGCTTAGGAAAGAAAACACAGCGTGGCAGCGGAATAGTTCTGAAAGAATTAACTCCCAGTTATTCTGATGCTCATCTCTCCCCTGAAAAAACGCCAAAGGCTGATGGGAAGGTTTTCCATCTGCTGCATCTTCCCTGGGGCCCTCCTGGTGGACGGGGGCACCCTTTTTCCCTCTTTACCTCACTACTGAACTGCTTAACTTTCAGGCTTCATTATATCTCACCTTTGACCTGAAATGCAAAAAAAGGAACATTAATTGTTCTTTTTATTTGACATTACAAGCACTGTACTGCCCTTCAGTTATTATCCAGTCATGTGATCCAGCCTCCGATGTTTAGTCTCCTTCTCCCTCCAAGCGTCCTAGCACTGGGCAACGGGACAGTTCTGAGATGGGACCACCCTGGCTCTCCATAGGGCGTCTGGTCTCCAGCTCCCGTGGCTGGGAACCAACAGAGCGATTGTATGGACTTTGAACGATATTGATAGCAGTAGTCTGCCTCTGCCTGCTCCCCTCCCGCTCTGAGGAAGGAGCTCGCCTGCATCCTTCCCAGCTGGCAGCCTGCCTCCCGGCCAGGGCCAAGCTGCCCTGAGTGAGCCACTTTTTTTGTCCTTCCCAGGACTCCCTGGTCTTGTCATCACCATCTTGGCTGCCTTCTCGCTCTCTCTCCAGCAGCCCTAGACGCTGGTGGGCACGCCAGGTTCCCTATCGCCTGCCCAGCTCTGGAATTGCAGATCTCAGAGATTAGAATCAGCCCCAGGGATCCTCTAATCCCTGGCTCCTCAGAGTGTGGGCCTCCGACCAGCAGCAGCGGCATGATCTGGGAGCGCGTTAGAAATGCTGTCTCCTGGGTCTCATCCCAGACCCAGTAAAGTAGGCTCTGCTTTTTCTCAAGCTCTCCTGGGGATCCGTAAGCACATTACAGTTCGAGAAACACTGACCTAACTCCCATGCCCCTGATTTAAAATTTTATTGAATTCTTGAATACCCAAAGAAATGGCTTGGAGCTTTAAACGTTCTGGGTTCGTTTTCCTGGGGCATAGCCTGGGCATCAGTGCCATGGCATTCCCACGTGCACGCGGAAGTGAGAACTGTGGATGGCCCTAAAGCAGTGGTTCTCAAAGTCAGGTCCCCGGACCAGCCACCTCAGCATTATTTGTTAAATTGCAAACTTCGCAGGCCATGCTCCCAGCCCTACTAAATCAGAAACTCTAGGATTGGGCCTAAAAGTCCCCCAGGTTGTTCCGATGCAAGTTCTACGCTACAGGTTTAAGGAATAAGGATGGTCCAACTGTCATCCCAGAAAAAATGGGTCCGACTATCCTGTGGTCGTTCTAATGTAAAGTCAGTTAAATGAAATAAAATTAAAAATTTACTTTCTCATTGGGACTAGCCACAGTTTAAGTATTCAATTGCCACAGGTTGCTGGTGGCCACAAAAGAGGCACCGTGGGTAGTAGAGCATTTCCATCACTGCTGAAGATCTGCTGGGTAGTGCTGGGCTAGAAGTTGGGCTAGAGCAGTGGTCGGCAAACCGCGGCTCGCGAGCCACATGCGGCTCTTTGGCCCCTTGAGTGTGGCTCGGCGTTAGAACCACTTCTTCAAAACAGACTCGCCCAGGCTGAAAACCGACTTCTGCGCATGGGCCACGAAGTTTCAATCACACTGTACGTGCGCGCCCGCACGTGGTATTTTGTGGAAGAGCCACACTCAAGGGGCCAAAGAGCCGCATGTGGCTCGCAAGCTGCGGTTTGCCAACCACTGGGCTAGAGGAAAACATTAATATTAATAACAGTGACAACAGCAACAGCAATAATGGCAAAATAACAATTCCCGTATAGTTGGTCATTATTATGTTCCAAGTACTGAGCTAAGACATCGAGTGATCTTTTTTCCTTAAAGATTGTCAAATATCATTTAAGTCTCGTGTTTGAGTCAGTGAAGGATTTTTGCGAGGTGGGGGACAAGGAAGAAGAGCAGAGAAAAGAGAATCAAGAGGAACAGTTGTCTTTTCCATCAATAGGAGACTTCATTTGAGGAACTGGGTTGATGTCAAGGCAAGGCAAGCCTGGATGGACTACCAAGAAGTTGTCAACACATCAGTGAGATAAGCCAATGTGATGTCGCTTCCAGACCTTTTTCCCTCTCTCCAAAGCTGGAACATGCTAGATCGTGGTAGACTCTCAGAGCAACTGAAGTGTCCATTCGGAGGTCTGTTGGCTAGATGTTTTTGAAGCTTTGCATCCAAGAGTGACTTTCATCAATCTCCTATAAGAGATGTGCACTGGCCCCATCAGCCAGTGACTACAGAGTAAGCGTCCTCTTCCTTCTGTGCCCAGCATTTTCTTGCACAGCCCATCTGCATAATTTTTGGACATCAACTCCCCCCACCCCACTTGTCCCCAGCTCCTGTAGGTCCCCACGTGACTGCCTCAGGGTGCCCTGTGACAAGTCCATTCTGCTCGCCTCCTCCTGCCACCACTCTCCCTGCTTCAGGTGCCAGCTCTCTGAGTCCTGCTAGGGCTACGGGTGCCGCTGAGACCAAGGCAGCCCTTCCCCTCTGGGAGCTGCGCTCTGCGAGGCCCCTCTGAGGTCAGAGCTCCTTGGGCACAACCGGTCTCCCTCTGACCTCGGAAGGCAAGCACACCGCTTTTCCTCATCTCCCACATCCGCTTTTGAGGCTGGATCAGACTCTTACGAGCACCGCACACAAATCCTGAGGGTGCGGGAAGTGCCGCACCTTAGAAGCCACAGCTATGACCGAGGTGGGGATCCACCGGGCTTCTGCTGGGACTTGGCTTTTACCAAACCCTTGGATTTCCATTACTCACCAGCTTTGAAGCACTGAGGCTTCCCCGGGGAACAAAGGAGGTTAATGAAAAGGTCTGGCCAAAATGGGCCCTCCCATTGTAAACAGAGGGTCTTTCTGAAAGGCACATTCCAGTCTCCACCCAGAAGAAAGAAAGGCTCAAAAGCCCCCAGGGTGCAGTTTGCCCAACTTCCAAAAAGGAAGGTTTGGTCCTGGTTACACCAGCATCTGATCTTTTCCCTTCCACCCGCCAACCTCTCCCTCTCCAGTGTTTCCCTCTTCACAGTGAGAAGTAAACAAGAAGTCACAGAGGGATAATTCTTTAACTATTCAAGCCTTCCCCCCCTCCCACACACACACACATACATAGACATTTTTACGTGCATTTACCCTGTTCAATAGTGACAGACAGACAGAGTTTATCTAGCCCACTGGATTCTCAAACGTATTTTAACAGCAAAAATCTCTCTTCAAACAAAGCCTTATATGGAAGGAAGTCCAATATATGAAGCAGAATAACATGCTTCTTGGTTAAAACAAGCAGGGCCAGTGGGACCCTCTTCTTCACCCTAGGGACGATGGGCTATTTGAAATAATTTCTCTGGCCCACCCTTCGTTTTCAGATGGATGATCTAAAGCCAAGAAAAGTGAAACTGTTTCTAGAAGATAGTGTTTGGCAAGCCTAAAACTGAGACCTAGGCTCTTTGGTTGTCCGTCCTGCTTTTGCATTTGTTTACCCCAAGATGCTTATAATCGAGTGGTTGTTCAAGTCCTCAGTTAGTAGCTCTCCTGAGTGAATGGTTTCTTAGCTGTGAACCTGATCTGTTTAAAATCATCAACTGGCTTTTCAAGAACTCAAACTAGAATCCACCATCCTTATAACGACCTCTCAGGCTATCCATTATCTGTTCTCTCTCTCTCTCTCTCTCTCTCTCTCTCTCTCTCTCTCTCTCTCTCTCTCTCTCTGTTAATTCCGAATTCTCTGTTCTCTCCTCTCTCTCCCTCCCTCCCTCTCTCTCTCTCTCAATTAATTCCGAATTCTCTCCACGAACCTTGTTCTAGTCCAGCCACACTGGCCCCCATTTCTCTCAGCACAGCAGGGATAGTCCTGCCTGAGGACTTTGTACCTTCTGCTCCCAGTGCTCAGAAAGCTCAGCCTGCAGATGTCACATGGCTTGCTCCCTGTGTCCCTCAGAGCTCTGTTCAAATGCCACTTGATCAGTGAGTCCTTCCCTTTATCATTGCAGTGGTGGTCTCCAAAGATGGCCCCATGAACCACACCTTCTGTTACCCATGCCTCCTATATCCCCTCCCTTTTATCTGAGGGGCCTGCAGCTTGCCTTTGAGCAAATAGAATTGGGGAAGTGACACTTCATGACTTTCAAGGCGAGGTCTGACTGGGCTGCATAGCCATGGGCTGAGCTCTGGAGTTTCAGAAGGAAATTGACCTCACAAACCAATGCTCAGATGAGAATTTTGTTTGCAAATGCCAGTTCAATGGGATGTTGGAGCCTCATTCTAATGACCGGCGTCCTTAACTTCGCTATTGTCTACTTTAAAGTTATGTTTTCCTACAGCGGTGGGCCAGCCCTCAATTCATTTCCTCTCTTTGAAATGCTTATGATGAGAGAGAGACAGACAGACAGACAGACTGTCCAGAGACACAGCAGGGATATTTTTATTGCTTGCAATTGGAAGATGAGTCTGGTTTTTATTTTAACTTGGTGCGGCCCTCGCTGTGCCTGCTACAGCCTTCCCTGTGCTTGAGCCAGAAGGCTGCAGGGCTTCGCTCCTCCTGGCCCCGCTGTCCCCCTGGCCAGAGCTTCCCGCTTGCTCTCCACCTGAAAGGGTTAACTTCATAAAACGCCAGCCCTTTATTCCGGCCCGAGATTTCCCATCATACTTTAGGACCAGCGAACCGTCCCTTCGTTGATGGCACCTTTTGGCTCCACAATAGAAGCCAATTTGTTAGACTTCTTTACAGGTCAGGGGCTGCGTGAGGATGTGGAGGGCGCTGCAGTGGGCCCTGGGAAATGAAGTTGTATTCGCTTGGCAAATTATACGTCTGCTGATTTTATGGGCCCTGATTTCCTTCCCTCTCCTTTCCCCTCACTCTCTCTGCCCCCCCCCGCCCCCCACCTGCTTGCCTTTTCTTCAAACTGAGGAAGCGTGTATGTGAGATATCGTCACATATCCAGTTCATGTAGGTTAATAGATTGATTCCAGTGACACGGATCATAATGAACAGTAAATTGTTTTATCTCTTAAGTCTTATTTGGTCAGCCAGGAAAACATATGAGGTAATATGGCTTGGACTAAATGGACCGTATAATAGATCTCCTTCTAAAGAATAAGGACGGGGTGACAGCGCCTCTCATGATTAATGAAAATAATAATGGTTCTGAAATTGAAATTTTTCTAATTTTTTTTTCCCCCTTCTCCTCTCTCGGCTGCCACCAAAAACTTCAGCCAGGAGATGATTTGTGCACAGAAATGGGCTCCGACTCCTTCCTGGGCTGAGAATACACACTTGGGGTGGGGGAGGTGGAGAAGGAGGCAAAGGGATGAATTGGCTGAGAGAATCTTCAGTGTGCCACGTGGAGGGAAGAGAGGGCATTCATGGGGTGTCTTTTCCACGAGATTCTGATGTAAAGACTTGACACAGAGCATGAGAATTTGGGTCAATATCTTTGGCATCAGATGTGTTGTTTGTCGATCTGGGTATTTCCCTTGATTCAAGTATATTCTGCCTTTTTTATTTTTAAATCACATGATTTCCTCCTTTCCCCTTTCATTTTTTTTTCCCTTGGGCAAAGGAGTTTTGTTTTCTTCCATATCTCTACATCAAGGTGTGTATCTTCTCACTGGTTATCAGAAAAAAAAGCAAATGCATGTTTCGGGTTTCCACAGAGTAATATTTTGGAACCCTTGGGGAAGGCATGAAAAGGAGGAGAATTTTGGTTAACAGCGCATCATCAGACACCAAGACATTACCGCTCTTGAAGGAAAAAGTGGCAACAAGTTAGGATGGTATCCTGTGTGTCCTGGGACAGAACACCTGCTCTCCATGCAAATGATGGTGGCTCACGGGAAGGTGGTGCCGTTAGAGAAGGCTGGTTCCTTGGGAAACGTGGGGAGAGGAGGGAATAAGGAGACCCAGCGAAAGGAAGACAGGCCCTCTGCTTCCACTCGAATAAGAACCATTACCTTCGAGTCATTTCCTCCACACTGCGGGCCACATAGCATCCGGACAGCAAGCAGCCTGGGACATGCGCTCAGCTGCTCAGGGTAGAAGTGGCCCGCAGAACTGAGCGGCCCATCTTCCTCTCGGATTGTCCAAATTCCTACCAATTGATTTCCCAAGAATTTGTCTCCTATAGTCTTAGGCAGTGGCTTCTAGACATTCTTCATGGCAATGCAGTCTCTTTTTTTAAAATATATTTTATTGGTTTTTTACAGAGAAGAAGAGAGAGGGATAGAGAGTTAGAAACATCGATGAGAGAGAAACATCGATCAGCTGCCTCCTGCACACCTCCTACTAGGGATGTGCCCGCAGCCAAGGTACATGCCCTTGACCGGAATCGAACCTGGGACCTTCAGTCCGCGGGCCGATGCTCCATCCACTGAGCCAAACCGGTTAGGGCTGCAGTCTTTTCTATGAAATAGATAATTGTGAAATCAGGCAGCACCAAAATGCTTGGGCAGCTTTTGCTTACCTACGTAGAACACAATTAAGAAAACATCATTAATCCAACATAGACAATTGTTTAGTGTCTCTTTGAAATCAGACTTGCTCCAAAGAACCCTCCAAATTATTTCATTGACCTTTTTGATTTTCAACCAATTATCAGAGCAAATCCCCATTTATTTCTAACTAAAAATGCTAATAGAAATTACTGTAGATAACTGTAGAAGAGGAAAAGATCTTTTTAATATACTGCTAATTTTGAAAAACAATTAAAAAGTAATATATGATATGGCTATTTTATGTTTACAAGTTTATATATGATTATACATAAGGTTATAATCATATATAAATTTTGCATATATATGCTATGGTTGTCACCCTGTGAAAAAGTGAATGGCTAGGGTTTAACTTTTGTCACCTTCAAACAGATGAAGAATTAGAAGTAGGAATAAGGGAAAGATTGTAGATATTTTTGGCAATTTTTGACATGTCAGAGTAAGCAATTGTTACTTTGGAAATGAAATAGAGAAGCTGCCGAAACCGGTTTGGCTCAGTGGATAGAGCGTCGGCCTGCGGACTCAAGGGTCCCAGGTTTGATTCCGGTCGGGGGCATGTACCTTGGTTGCGGGCACATCCCCAGTGGGGGGTGTGCAGGAGGCAGCTGATCGATGTTTCTCTCTCATTGATGTTTCTAACTCTCTATCCCTCTCTCTTCCTCTCTGTAAAAAATCAATAAAATATATTTAAAAATTAAAAAAGAAATAGAGAAGCATCTACTTCCGGTCTTTCATTGTTCTAGAAAAGTGAACAGTAAGTAAAGAATATGCCCATTTGGTAAATTTACTTTTCCAGGGAGTTTCTTGATATTAAAAGATTGTCAAATAGTAACATGTTTCTTTTAAGACGATCATAAGAGCACAGTCTGATTATAGAATTCATTTTTCTATACTTAAGGAAAGGGATGATCCATCAAGTATCTATTATTGCATTTGATATTTTTATTGGTCTCTCTACATATGAAATTTTTATTTCTAACCTTTATAAAAAATGTCTTCCCCCAAATCTTACTGTGAAGACAAAATCCATACTACCTACATTGGCAAAAACCAGAATTGCATTTAGAATACGAAATACACTTAACAGGAAGTGACTCTGTTCGTAAAATGATGGCTAAGGAGGCACACATGAATATTTTATAGATTTATTGAAATTAGAACTCACTCATATTGGTCTGGCATGCTTTGTATTCAGCTTCCTTGAAACTACAATGAAAGCTACCCCATTTGAGAAATCAAGTTGCAACACAGGAATTAGGAAGGTCTATAACAATAAGAGGGTAATATGCTAATTAGACTGGATGTCCTTCTGGATGAAGCTGGGGCCGGAGGGAAGCGCGGGTCCAGGGTGCCAGAGGGAAGCCGTTGCCGGCAGCCAGGGAAAGAAAGGCCTACTCTTGCATGAATTTCATGCATTGGGCCTCTAGTATCTAAAATAAAAGGATTTGAAAATCCAAATTGAGATTCAATTACATGGATATTCTTAATCTCAAATAAAGAGGGTAAAATTGTTATGATCCGTGATGTTTCATGGTACTGAAAGTGTAGAACGCAACTCATCCCAGAAGTCATTTTTCAACATAGTGGAAAATGTCTTTAGGCACCATAAATCAAAGTAGGTTGATTGACGGGTAGACTCTACCCATTTAAGTTCACAGTGCTTTTAGATGGTATTTATAGAGCTTACACATGAATCTCATATTGTTTATTTAATTGATATGTCCACTTTTTCACTTTTTGTTACCAAATCAAACCTATTAGTTTTTAAGTTTATTTATAAATGTTCTGTGGACAAATTTTTCTAACCTAAGTTGTCAATAATTTATTTAGTAATTTTCAAACAATCCAGAGGTTTAGGTTTAGAAGGTGAGGAAGAAGAAGGAATAGATACTTCACTCCTCCTAAATTTGAATGGAGGCCCCAAGGGGTCCAACTTCTCCTGTGTCCCTGCTTTCAAATTTGAAATTAGTTAGTGATCATTTTATTTTGGCATTTCCCATGTAGTTGTACTGTATTTATTTTTAATCACCCAAAGCATGTAGGAAAGCCAGGAATAGATAGGATAGAAGATGTTCAGTGCAACATTATTTATTATGGCACACATTAGCAAAACCTTCTCACATGCCGAAGATTTGATTAACGAAATGTCCTTACATTCATGAGAGAATATTAGCTATCTGTCTATATCTATCTATCTAGCTGTGATATTTAATAAGAACAGATAAAAATAAAAATATACATACACTAGAATTCCAAATTTGTAAAAATCAAACACCCAGAAGGTATAAGAAAGAGGGAAAGCAGTGATCATCTTCAGCTGTTAGGATTAGGACATTCTTTAAAAAGTAAATTTCTGCATCCTCCAAATTTTTGACTTGTACATATTGTATTGCTTATATAATTTAAAAAACAATAACAGCTCATTGTTACTATGTGCTAGTCACTGTTTTAAGTACTTTTTTCGTAACTGAATCCTCATAATCGTGCTTTGAAATAAGTATTATTTTTACCCCATGAAGGAATTGATTCTCACAGCAGTTAAGTAACTTGCTCCAGGTCACAGGGCTGGAACATGATGGGGCCCAGATTTGAACCCAGGCTGCCTGACTCCGAGGTCCATGCTTTTAGTCCACTCTCTATACACAACAAGTTGTCCAAAAAGGATTATTTGTGATTACATAGTTCTTTAAATGTTATTACCAGGAGGATAACATTAGCTCAGGCAAACCCACGCATGCAAAGTTTAAATCTGAAAAACAAAATAAACAAACAAAAATAAAAACAAGCACATTAACACGTTTCTGATGTCAAGGTTCAGAGTTTTTTAATTTTACATAATTTAATTTTCTGTATTCTAATTGTAGGCTTTGCTAACAAGTTTGTCATGGGCAATTTGGACCTGCTTTCATGGTCAAAGAGGCCATGATATTAAAGACTCCTGCAGCTTTGTCCACACATTACCAAACGAAGTGAAGGTGTAATCTGGTTAACAGATCAGTGTGGATAGGCTCAATATTCCCAGTGCTCAAAGGAAACAGTTTCTTACCTAACGCTCTCAAGTTGATTGCGTAGGTGTTGAATCTTTGATAGAGGCAGAAATACAATATTGGGGACCGGCTATAATAGAAACCAGAGCCTCCAGCCCTTTGCCTATCACCAGACCTTTGAAGACCCTCAGCCTTCGCATACCCACAGGCTTCTGCAAGTCTCCAGCCCCCTTACGTGTGAACTGCCCATTTGGCAAACATACCCTTTTGCCTACTCACCTATATAATCTTTGTCCAAGACAACATGGATGCAGCTCATGGCTGTGCTCCTACCTGCGCCTCTTCTAACCCAGGCCTCCACCCACCTGTGCCTTTGTGGACCTTTGATTATTAAGTGGCTTTGAAGAGCTCCAAGCCCTAAAGGGCTCCGGGTGATTGTCCTCCCTTTTGCCCTCCTAGTCTCATTTCTTCTCTGTTTCCTTCCAGATCATCATACCCATTTATACCTTTATCCCATTTCCTTCCTCTGTGGAAGAAAGAATGTAAATACTAAAAAACAAACAACAAACGGATTATGACTGATGGGTGTACATCAGTGAAAAAGAAAGCCGTGAATCTGAAAATGGCACTAATCATCAGGAAAAGCAGTGTCAGCAAGCATTGAAGCGGTTAGAGCTGTACTAAAGAGCCCCTCAGAATCTCCACAAAACATTTCTCCTTCTCTAATTCTACTTTGTTTTTCTACTCATTTTTTAATACCAAACACATGCCTAACCCCATGAGTACGCCTCATACGTGTTCCAACAACATTGCTCAGGAATTCAACCATTTTATAAGTTTAGTTTGAATTAGCCTGGGAGCTTAGGCAACATGGAAGCATTTTTCTATGCGATTCTCGCTGTTCTAGATTTCAGAGATACAGACAAGGGCTTTGAGTACTTCCTAAACCTTCCGCGGTAAACTCAGGGCGCTGTAGACTTGCTCTCCCGTGCTGGCTCTCGTATGTGGCGAATGCGTGTCTTTACATATGTGCAGATTCCCGTGTGCAACTTGAGATTAGCCTTCGGGAGCCTTGTGTTAATTAAAAAAAGGGAAATCAATGGGCCTGTGAGTCCACCCCTTCCTGGGGTTGATTAAACTCCAAGAAGAAATTAAGACCAAGTTCAACAGTAAACCTACGTAGGTGGGAGAAATAGTTCCCGCGTCCATGCCACCCTCTCTCTCTCTCAAACACATACAAAGTGCATTATTTTATTTTATTTTTTTTGGTGAAGAGAAAAGATATTAAAAAATCCAGTGACTGATTTTGCTTCTTGAACCAAATCAAATATTTTCTTGTCAGAGCGCTCATAACGGCAGCCTGCAGGGGTCACGGCCTTCACTTTCTCCTTCAGATGGTCTGTGAGTGGAATGTCCTTACCATTAGGGCTCCTTTTGTTTTCCTTGGGAGGGTTTTGCTTACACTGGCAAGCGCCTGAGACGCACCAAGGTTCTCTAGACTCTGTTTATTAGATTTTTATCTTCTTATCAGAGTCCTCCTTCTTAAATCATGTCAGCATTTTACCACTCTTCAGGGATTCCTGGTGTTTTATTGTCTATGAACTGCTTGGGGGGGCGGGGGTGGCCGGGGAGGGAGCTAGCTTAACAAATATAACATTTATATCATAGCAGGGATGGGGAGGAGGCTCCATGCTCTGACTGGTCCCCCGTCCGCCGCTGTTTCCTCTCTCCCTGCCCCGGAGCCCCCGGGAAGCCCTCGCCCGCTCGGCCCAAGCTTATTTGTCAGCCGCGTGACACGGCTCCTCGGTGGACAGCCTGCCTTTCCGTCATGTTGAGTGGCTCTTTAAACCGTATGCACTTGCTTAAGCCATTTTCAATCATCCGGCGAGCCCGTCGGGTGAGTGGGCGATTGCTTGGAACCGGAGAAGGCGATTGGGCTTTAGTCACAGATGGAGTCCGGGGTGGAGAGTCTCTTCCCCTCGTCTCCTGCTCCTGCCCTGTCTTTCCCCGCTGGCTGGAAGCTTGAACAGGGCCTCCTGCAAAAGGATCCAGACTCTGTAGCCTAAATAGGAAAATTACCCGGATTTTTGCTAAGGGTTGGGGTGCAGTGGGACAGTGGAGGGGGGGTAGCAGGAAGCCAGGCAAGCCAGAGGAAGGCGCAGTGCTGGGAAAGTGAGTCACCCCTTTTTCCCCCTCAGTGGGCACCACGTGACTCATGCTAGTAGTATTTCTTCTCACCATAAACTGATCTGACGGAGTCACCTACTGTGTTTTTGTTAGTTTCTTGGTGGTGGTGCTGTTTTGTTTGTCTTAAGATACATTTTAACCAATAAGATGAACTTGAAAAACCCATCTGGTCAGGGACAATAATCTATATCTTTCCTTTGAGGCAGGCCATCAAGCATGTTCACTGTGTGGTTGGTCACAAACTGTGACTATTAGGATAAAACACTAACTTCTAAAGGGGGTCGAAGGCTGCAGGTTACGCTGCGAGGCAAATCCTCTTGGATAGGAATTGATTCGTATTTATCTCCCACGCGACCATCCAAGGTGAGAGTTTGATCTATGCTGGGGGACTGCAGTCATCGGAGAGCATTAATGTGTTTTCTAACGTTCATCCACCCCTTCAAAAATATATTTATTGAGTGCTTACCTGCGTGAGGCATTGTTTATCTTGGAATCCCTAGTCTGCTGGGTTGCGGGAGTAGCTGCCGGGCAGGCGCACACGCGGTGGGTCTCTGTCCTCTCATCTTAAGGCGCTGGGCCTGGGAATGTAAAATCCTCTCTCTGCTGACTTACTCCACCACAGGGCGTGTGCCCCCTTCCCCGGTAAGGGAAGTGTGAATGCCGTGGCGAGTCAACTAGTTTTTTTCCCCTTTAATGAATCTTCAGTGACGATTTTTTTCCTTAAGAACATGTTCCCAACTTATTAAAGCAATAAGTTCCTGTGGAAAGTGCTTAACATAACAGTTTCTCGGCCAGCTTTCCCTTCCAGCTGATAACATCGCCGCGAAGGAGGAACACAGGGTTAGAAATTTGGGACTAAACACTCCCAGCATGTTTTGTAAGATAAAAATGAACAGTGATGAAAGACGTTTGAAGCTTATCACGAAGGCTTGTGTTCACTTTTCAACCAAGTTTCTGCTTTTTTTTTTTTTTTTCTCGATTCCCTTCTCACTCCAACACAGATTTGAGGAACTCGAGCTCTTGACTGATCTATGCGCTCAGACTTCAATTGCGGTATTTTCTGTGACTTGATATTCCAAGCATTTAGGATTTCTCTTACTTCTTTAGCATCACTGGTGTTTGTAAGTGGACCTGTGTGGGGCAGAAATCATGAGAGAAAGAGAGGAAAGTTGGAGAATAACTGTATTGGCAATATGTGCCCATTGCTCCTTCCTCCCATGCTTAACGATTTCACATAGGCCAGCCAAGGTTGGTCTTACTGAGGACTATATCCACAGAAAGATTCATGCCAAGCATTCTCCTTTTCTTTTTTTAAAATATCTTTTTTATTGATTTCAGGAAGGAAGGGAGAGGGAGAGAGAGAGAGAGAAAGAAAGAGGGAGAGAGAGAGAGGGAGAGAGAGATATCAATGATAAGAGAGAATCATTGGTCGGCTGGCTCCTCCATGTCCCCTATTGGGGACCAAGCCCACAACCCAGGCACGTGCCCTGATCGGGAATCAAACAGTGACCTTTCGAGTTCATAGGGCGATGCTCAACCACTGAGCCACACCAGCTGGGCGCCAGCCACTCTCTTATTCCAACCCTGCAACCAAAGCAAGGGCAACATAATGATGAAAGGAAATGCATGAAAGGACCACGTGTGAAAACTGGTGTAATCGCAGCTTCTCTACAGGATGGTCCATTGGAACTGCCCCAATAAATGCCTTCGGTGGTGGTGGTGGTGGTGGTGGTGGTGAATTCTAGGCTAGAAAACATAACTTAGAGACTAAAGGAGGCAAGTAACTACTAGGAGAGTGACTGACACATGCTTTTTAATAAAGCAAATTGACTGTTATCAGAAGCCTTTAAAATGTGATGGCCACTGACCCAGTAATTCAAGTTTCTAGAATACAGACCAAGGAAGTTAATCGAAGCAAAGAAATAAAGTTGTATGCCTGATGCCCCAAAGTGATCAACATCATGTTATTTATAGTGGCAGATACTTGGGTATGAGAAAATACACAACGGGAAAATAGTAAATTATAAAGTATCCTCAAGTGGTATAATAAATTTCTGTTTATGAATTGTGTGTAGTAACAAGAAAATACATGCATGTTAAGGTGCTAAAGGATAAAGCAGAATTCTATTCAAAATTCTGTTTACAGAAAAATAATATCAATGATGAAACAAAAGCTAAGTAAATAAATCTAAAAGACTACTACCAAAACACCAGTAGAAGTATCTGTAGGTAATTTGACTATAGATAGTCTTTTTTTGTGAATTCTTTTAAGGATTTTTTTCAAAATGGAATGTAATTCTTAGTATCTGAAAAAGTCAGATGTGAGGAGAAAGCAGACTAAGTATTATTTAAATACTGAGAGTATTGTGCATATTCAAGCTAATACCAGTTTATCATAGCTGGCATTGAATGTGTAGAAAATGCGAGATGTTTCTCTTGATATTGTTTACAGATTTCAGACAATCTGAAATATTATCAAAATTACCAAAGCTCCCATAGTAGAAACTTACAGTGAATTCAGTTTATTTTTATATCAAATTGGAATGTGGATAGTGGGACTAGATTAATCACCTATTTCTCAATCACTACAGTAATCAGGAATTCCTATTTCAATGATGGGAGACATTGCTTACCGCGTGCTTGTTGTTCTGCAATGTGTTAGAACTCCTTTAAGTTCGGTCCAGAGAGAAAGAGCTCAGTCTCCGAGGATACAAACTCCAGCAAGTGCCGTGTGACCTTGGGCAAGTCCATGTCACTAAACATCAGATTCCTTATCGACAAACAGGGCATAGTAATGGCCGCGATTTCATTTGTGCAGCGCGGCCCATTTCTGGACCCAGGGATCATCGGGGGAGACTGACTTGAGGGTACAGCTAAGAACAGAAGGGACAGGTAGTTAGGTTAGGCACACCTGATGTCACTCGATTTAATGCCCAAAGGTTTGACTTTATCCTGAGGGCAGTAGGGAGCCATTGACTAGACCAGTGATGGGCAACCTTTTGAGCTCGGTGTGTCAAACTTCGCCAAAAAACTGAGCATAACTCGGGTAGTGTGTCACTTTGAGGAAAAAACTAACTCCAAGACTCTAGTCGCAAATGTTTCATCCTTGGCAGGCGGCCGCGTGTCATCAGAAATGGCTACGCGTGTCAGTGCTGACACGCGTGTCATAGGTTCGCCATCACCGGACTAGATGAAGCGACAAGGGATATGCTTTTTTTTAAGCATTTCTGGGTGTTGAAAACTGGTCTGCCTAGCCCTAGCCGGTTTGGTTCAGTGGATAGACCGTCGGCCTGGGGACTGAAGGGTTCAGGTTGGATTCGGGCCAAGGACATGTCCCATGTGGGAGACAACCAATCGATATATCTCTCTCACATTGATGTTTCTCTCCCTCGGTCTCTCGCCCTCCCTCCTTCTCTCTCAATTAACTAACTAACTAACTAGCTAACTAGGGAAAAATCCATCAGGTGAGGCTTAACAAAACAACAACACTAGCCTGTACTGCCTAAATGGCCAGTAACGCATGCATCTTATCCTTGGTCAGATCAGCATAGCATGGCATGGTTTGTAAAACCTTCTCTGACCTCCTGGGTGTTGGCTGCGAGGGAGGAGGGTCTTGTCCTTGGCTTAAGGTTTTCCTGTGGCAAAACTCGCGGGTCCTCTCCCTTGCGCCCTCCTCCCCAGCAGTGAAGCGGACTCGCCCAGTGGGTGGATTTAGAAAGAGGAAATGAGCCCACCTGGCTCAGCTGCTTCCCACAGAAGACGTAGTGTCTCCTGATCTCCACGTTGGCTGAGGAGAGAGGGCCCTGGGCTCCAGCACTGTCTGTCACAGGGAGGTGTGAAATTCAGTGGGAAAATGGCGTGGCTACCGGACTTAAAGCTGTGCTCTCCGACCCAACCTGAATAAGCACCACGGTTTTTTCTTAAATATATTTTCATTGATTTCAGAGAGGAAGGGAGAGGGAGAGAGAGAGATAGAAACATCAATGATGAGAAAGAATCATTGATCGGCTGCCTCCTGTAGGCCCCCGACTGGGGATCGAGCCCACAACCCAGGCATGTGCCCTTGACCAGAATTGAACCCGGGACCCTTCAGTCCACAGACCAATGCTCTGTCCACTGAGCCAAACCTGCTAGGACTAAGGACCACGTTTTGATCTCCAGGTCCACGCTTCTTCTCTTTCTCAGCTAGCTCAGAATTAGCCCCCCCGCCAAGCCCCAACAGAGTTCTAGAAGCCAACTCTGCATCAGCAACTCCAGTGTTGAACGTCCTCAGCGCAGAATGAGTATGTTTAGCGCGTAGAGTTGAGCAGCTTTCTAATACCAGCGAGGGAGACCCTAACAGCTGCCTCGTATCCTAGACATATTACAGGACAGTCATGTAATTATATTCCAACGGACAAGACAGGATTTGTTTTCCATCAAAACCCACGTAATGATGTGCTGTGCTAGCATACGGTTCTCCTGGATATAGGGAAACACAATGAGGCAGAGCTCT
This sequence comes from Cnephaeus nilssonii, assembly GCF_951640355.1. Lineage (NCBI taxonomy): Eukaryota > Metazoa > Chordata > Mammalia > Chiroptera > Vespertilionidae > Cnephaeus > Cnephaeus nilssonii. The sequence continues at coordinate 10,382,872 of NC_137095.1, read as the reverse complement.
CTTGTTCGCACACGCCATTAAAATGCTGCCCGTTTGTAACGACAGGATGGCAGCACGCCCCTGATGTCACCAGGCGATATGCTGGCATCAGCCAAGGACTCTCGCAATTTGGGCCATCCTGGCCACGGCGCGCGCGCTGCTGGGAGGGCTATGCCGTGGCTTATGGAATTTTCACTAATATAATTATGCTGCTTGCTCTGAATTAATACCCAGTGGACGAACAAAAGACCAAGTTACGTTGCCAAATTCATCATCTGCAGTGGAAAAGTTACCACTGTGTTGAGACTGGTAGCGTGGCATTAGTTCTTAATATTTTTTCAGCCATATGGCATTTCACCCATGTAGAGAGGCGATGTCCATTTTGCAGAGTTATAGTGCCATCGTCGTAATAAGGAATTGGGGGGTCATTTAAAGACGTGGTAATCGCCAAAGGGAGTTTGTTCTGTAGAATTAGTTTAGCGGCATCGTTGGAACAAATGGGCTGAGCAAATCGCTTCTAGAGCTAGATACTTACAGCACGTTTCAGAGCTATCTGAAGTTGCCACATTGAATGTCTATGCTAAACAGCAAACAACCAACCAGCCAGTAAGGTTTCAATGGATAAGGAACATACACTTTCTAATTCCCTATCTTTCCAGGGAGGATTTCTTCTCTTTTCACTTTAATGGGTTTTATATTTCTACGTGACTTGATGAAGCACATTAAATTGTCATTATGTTCCTAGCTTCCACCCATCCAAATTGGGGAGAAGAAATACTGTTCTTTTTTTTCCCTGCCTGTCTTGCTTAGGGATTTCTTAAAAAATTAATTGGTCCTCTATCAAAATGAATAATACAGATATACATAATTAAAACACATACATGCACAAGGAAAGACTCATTTTTAAAGAAATTGCCAGAAAAGTTACCTACCTTTTTCCCATCCTCTATCAGTCCTTTAATTTTGCCAGTTGAAGGCTGTAGCACTTCATAGTAGATAACAGTCTTAAAAGGCTGTAACAAAACAGGAACAACTACAGTAGCATGACATTGTGTTCCGGCAGCTCATCAAGGCTGTGATTAATTCAGTAGTGGCACTACCGAAGGAAAATGCGCAACAATTCCTCTTTCATTGCAAATACAAATGGTTGTCAATCATCCTTATTAATTATTGTTATTAAGTGATAATAGGAACATTTGATGGGGACTGGATGGTTAGACCGAGAGCTGTACTATCCCTTTCATTCAAATACTGCTGTCGCTTCCTCCCATAGATGACGTGCACAGACGTTAGCCCTGCAAGATGTTTTTGGTATATACATTTTTTTTTTTTGCAATAAATGAGTTTGCTTGCAAGTAGAAAAGTTTCCATGACTATATACGCACTTCACACATTTTGCATGGAGCTGTTGTATTCTATATTTCCTCAACGTTATCATCACCGTTACTGGTAATTTTGTACATTCTGTTCCCTCATCCTAAAGCACCCTTCCCTCTAGCCTTTAATCTCTCCTTGACCAGAATACTCCCATCCTGTCCTCAGGGATGAGCTTAGATATCACTTTCTCTCCATGTCACACACCGCACTAATGTGGTCTCCTGTTCAGTTTCCTGGCATCGCTGTTGTGAAACTGGCACAGCAGTGGTAGTTTCTTCCTGGTGTTCATTGCTGGGCGTCATTGTTGTGGGCACTCATATTGAATATTCACCCTCCTAGGAGGAGAAAACCCTTCTGCCTGCCTGCCTTAGCACATGCACCAGATCCTAGCAGCCTCCCCCAAGCCCTCCCCATCTCCGCTAACACTGCAAACTAGTTCTGTGAGGAAACCACCCAGGACCACAAAGGCACAGCCCTGTAGCGCCTTACTCTGTCCTCATCCTTCCCCAAGGCTTCCCCAGTGAAGCCAGACATGCAGGGGCATGAGCTGTCTGCCTGGCAAACCTTTGGCCAATAGGAGACCAGAGCCGGTGGGTGAAATCTTCCTTCTTCCTCCCGCGTTGACGGTCCTGAGGCACAGCCATTTAAATGACCGTGATGGTGCTTATGTCAGATCTGTGACGTGTGATGGCATGTTCATATGAACCCTCGCATGGGCTCTTCCATCCCCACCCCCCTTTTTTTGTTGTTGATCCTCACCGTGAGGATGTTTTTCCATTTATTTTTAGAGAGAGTGGGGGGGGGGGGAGGGGGAGAGACACACAGAGAGAAACATTGATGTGAGAGGGACACAGCGATTGGTTGCCTCCCACATGTGCCCCAACCAAGGCCAAGGATGGAGCCTGCAACCAAGGTATGTGCCCTTGACAGGAATCAAATCCAGGACCCTTCAGTCTGCGGGCCGACGCTCTATCCACCGAGCCAAACTGTCTAGGGCCTTTCTCCCTTCTTCATTCTCCTTTCCTCTCTGTTTTGTGTTCCTGGGACTGTCTCCCTAACACAGAAGAGGCACATCAGCCTCTGGCTAAGGCTCTCCCTTCTGGGGAACCCAGGCTAAGACAGACAGTAATGAGCACAGAGTAGTTACGTAATAAATCGTTTTTAGTTGAACCAGGATAATCTAGACTGAAAATGTTAAAGACCCTCGGAAGTATTTTCAGTTTGGAATCTCACCTAGGCAGGGAGAAAACAAGTTCAGTTTTAGAGTGAGCTGACCTCAAATCGGGAATTGTTGGAACTAACTTTCCTCCGGGAGTGCCACATAGCTGCACGTGGTGTTTTATCCCGTGGTAATTTAGGGAGGAAAAAGAGACGTTAACTCTGAACTCCTTCTGATATTTTCCCAGAGGCCTGAAGTGCTGTTTAGCAAAATGCTCACATATCACCCAGGTTTTGGCAAGAGCAGGGGCTGGGAGACAGCTAAGCCGGGTTCTCCTGGAAAAGTCAGGCGGCAGGAAACCAGATCCTTGGGACCCCAGTGTTCAGATAGCTCCTGTGAGCCTCACAACCCCCATCCAGGGCCCTGGACCCACCTCCGAGCCCGGTTTCCTTGGCCGCTCGCGAAGGAGACAAGTGGGGGGGGGGGGGGGTGAGACTTCTCAGCGCGTAGAGGCCCTTGGCTTGTTTGTTTAAACCTGCTTTCTGGGATTAGCTGTATCTGACTCTGTGCGTTTTGGGCTGCAGGTTAGACGCGGGTCAAGTAGGAGATTTCAACACATCTGATAGGAGTTTGTTCTTCATGAGAAAAGGAAAGCTTTTCAGCATCGGGCCCAATGCCCCCGTCTTAAACTCTTTGTACTATTTGTATGTGTAAGGAGGTTCGGGGCGGCGTAGAGCCATTTTAAACCCCAACGCCCCAATCCATAACATTCATCACTATCTATCATTGGGAACTATTATGCGGCCTCAAAGCTCGCTGTTCAAATATGACTGTTCATTAGCATTGACCAGGTCACACGGGATTGCATTAGTGGATTAGGAACCAATTGAAGCCTTCTTTTAAGACGGGAATTATCACAGCTAAATATTTGTGAAAGCAAAACAAAAGAAGGTTCTTCGACGTTTAAATGCTGTATTTACTCGCTTTTTAAAAAAAGTGCAATGGTCTTAACTATTTTTCATAGATGACTGTTTATTCTTTAAACATATGTGTGTTTGTTTATGGGAGTAGATTCCAGTTTCAAGTACTTTTATCAATCTCCAAGAATGGTACTAAAAGGTCCACCTACCTCAATGACATCAGTTTTCACAATTGTATTTTAGTGGAGAGATGGGGGGTGGGGGTGGGGAGGGGTGCGGTGTGGCGGGGAGAGAGCAAAAGAGAGGGAACAAGAGAGAAAGTAAGGACAGAGAATGGCTGACCCCTGCCTCTCACCCTTAAAGTTCACACTATGAATTACCCACAGAACTACTGGCTACACCCTAACGTGATTGGAAATGGGGTGGGGAGGTGTTCCTTCACCCCCATCCCCAAGCCTTTGCATTGACTCTCACCTCCAGGTCTTGGTTAGTAGCCTTTCTCTGAAAGTCTGGTGCACATTTCTAACAGCACTTACCCCTCCATATTTGATCATCTGCGTTTCTCCTGTCTTCTTGCTAGATAGTCCTCAACTTCTGTGTCATTCGCTTCTGTGTCCCTAGAGCTTGAACAGAGTATGTGCTTGATAAATGCTTAACAAGAGGGTAAATAAATACCGACATTACACCTACTTGATGTAAAAAGATATACTCTTCACCCCTGCACACACTCCATGTACAGACTGTTGAGTGTCCATGCAACTCAACTGAGTTCCACATAGGTAAGTAGATGGTTTTTTGTTTTTTTAATCCTCACCAGAGGAGGAGATTTTTTCCATTGACTTTTTAGAGAGAGTGGAAGAAAGAGGGAAAGACAGAGAGAAACATTGATGTGAGAGAAACACATCAATTGGTTGCCTCCTGCATGTGACCAGGGCTGGGGCCGGGGGGAGGAACCTGCAACTGAGGCATGTGCCCTTGACTGGAATCTAACCCAGGACCCTTCGGACCATAGGCTGACACTCTATTCACTGAGCCAAACCGGCTGGGGCTAGATGTGTTGATTGTTAGACACAACCTTTCTGCCTTTCAGCTAAGTCATTGGTTAAGGCTGCCTGGCCCTATTTTAATAACTTTGCTGTTAATTCTTCTGAATTATGCAGGGCATCTTAAACACCTGGCAGTAAAGTCTTTATGTGCATTTCTGCACTCCTCATACCAGGGCCATGAAAGAGGAAACTATTTTAAAATAATGCAGTAATATCATAAACAGTGTCAAATAGCATACTTCAGACAAAACAGATACTAAACAAATAGCTAGGTAGCCACTGAAGTTGGCCAAGCCCCAATGCAGAAGGAAAACAAAGCAAATATGGTTGAATTACAGGATGAGTCAAACGTAATGCAGTTGTATTATAATTTCATCATTAAGCATTTTCTTTTATGTTGCTTTCTAATTAAGTCCCAAAGCCAGTCCCATTTTAAATACTCCTCCATGGTATGGAAGCCTTGCAGCTCATTATATTCTCACACCCCCTCCCCTCCGCATCCCGTGTTTTATTTTAAAGTTGCAATGACCATATATAAAACTGAAAACTGCCATTTTTCTCATACACTGTGATTTTATGAGATAATTGTTTGGAATTAACCATATAAATAACATCATAACAATCAATTCATCCTATTAAAAAGTAGTTACAGTAAAAGGATCCACAGGCAGGAAGGCACATGCGACATGATTTTACCTCAACATGATTTTGCCTCAGGACACTATCATCTTCTCACCTTATGTTGTCAGTAAGTAAGATCCTCGTCGTTTATGATATTTCTTCTTTGGGTCACTCAGTTTCCCTCTTCGGAACCGGATTAACTGTTCCCATGGCATGGAACACAAATCTTTCATCCCCCAACCTTTCTTACCTTGATCTTGATTTTGCTTTTAAATTTCACCGTTTCTCTTCTCGGTGATTCTTCTTCCATTTCCAAAATATCAAGATGATAGGAGACAATTCATTTACCCCTGGTTTTTAAAAAAATATATATTCTTACTGATTTTAGAAAGGAAGGGAAAGGGAGAGAGATAGAAACATCAATGCTGAGAGAGAATCATTGATCCACTGCCTCCTGCTTGCCCCACACTGGGGATCAAGTCTACAACCCAGGCCTGTGCCCTGACTGGGAATCGAACCGTGACCTCCTGGTTCAGAGGTTGATGCTCAACCACTGAGCCACGCCAGCTGGGCCCCTGATCTTTTAAGTTACCTATACTTCCCACTCTCATTGTAGACCCCCAAAATCTCTTCTTGGAGGCTTTCTTTTGCCAAGTCAGAGCCCACCTTTACTCCCTGTGTCTTCTCAGCCCTCTGTGTCCATTCAAACTCGGCGTCTTTTAAACTCTGCTCCTGTTCCTATTGACTCTTGAGGTCTCATTACGACAAAGCAATCCGCAGTGATATATAACTTCTTGGGTGAGTATGGCAATTTTCCACAAAGTTCCCCATTTGCCAATTGATAATATACTGTATTTCTTTGCTCATTCATTACTCTATGGTTATTAGAAGCAGTTCTCCAATAAGCTCATAACAGGGGTTGCAAACTCTTCCTGTAAAGGCCAGATAGTAAATATTTTAGATGCTGCAGGTCATACAGTCTCTGTCTCAGCTACAGAGCATGTCATTGTAGATGAAAGCAGACATAGACCTTATGGAAATGAATGGAAATGGGTGTGTTCCAGTAAAACTTTATTCATTGGCAATGAAATTTGAATTTTATGTAATTTTCACTTGATACAAAACATTATTCTTTTTTTTGGAAAAATTTTCAACCACTTAAAAATGTAAAGACCAGCCTGGCAGATGTGGCTCAGTGGTTTGGTGTCAACCTATGAACAAGGAGATCAAGGTTCAATTCCCCATCAGGGCACATGCCTGGATTGCAGGCTCAATCCCCATTAGGGGGATGTGCATGAGGCAGCCAACCAGTGATTCTCTGTCATCACTGATGTGTCTGTCTCTCCTCCTCCCCCCCTCCTTCCCTCTCTGAAATGAATGGAAAAAATATATATTTTTAAAAAGTAAAGACCACTCTTAGCTCACTGACCATACAAAAACAGGAGACAGGCTATGGGCCATAGCTCGCTGACCCCAGGATTATAACCTTCCTGAAGGCAGACACAGGTCTTATGATATCGTGTGTCTTCCATTTTAACCAGAATCATAACAACCTCTTCTAGAAGGGGCCCAAACGTTGTTCAGCGTTCACATAGCTGAAGGCACGGGACCAACAACTTTAAGCTGTCCAATCTGGCAACGTTAGGAGGGCATGCAGGGGCCCTTTCACACAAAAACAATCAACACGAAAGAGGTGTCAGAGGTTGAAATCCTCAAGGAAGAGGGGCACCGAGCCTCCACTTCCCTGGCGGCTTCGCCAAGGTACTGTGGGGGTCTGTGTTCAAACACAGTATTTCTTTGAACTAAGCAGAAAGCCGGGCAGGGCAGAAGGCAGGCTGGGAGCCACAGATGCCATTGTGAACGCAGGCTTCATATGGTCTCCGTGGGAGTCTGTAGAACCCCGCGCTCCGCTCTGTGGGAGTTGTGCACTTGGAGCGTGATGGCTCTGTGTTTAATTACACTGTATATTTTCTTCTTTAGCGCTGCCATCCAGAAAGACAGACCCAGCGAGCGGAGGAGAGAGAGGCAGCGAGAGCTGCACTCGGGCCTGGAGATAAGGGACATCCTTCCCCCATAGCCAGCCCACGAGGCGCGCGGAGAGTCTCCCCCTCCACATTATTTATCGAGAATGTTCTCTTTGAGTTATAGTTCCAAAGGGGGGAAATACTCATTTAACGAAGAGAGAGTTGGGTCCAGTTTAAAAGCCATAATTTTGTATGCATGTCAGAAAAACACATCATCTGAACCATAAATTCGCCCAGCCAGACTGAGGGCCCACTTGCTTCTGGAATCTGTTTTTCTTTTTAATATAATGAGGCGACATCCCCTTCCTTGGAGAGGAGAGTTCAATAGTTTAATTTTTGTTAACTGAGATCTCTTGTACGAAGGTAAATTACATTGCCTTTTCTATTACTAGCTCTGTTAATTGTCAAGCAATCAGAGTTTATGCACTCATCCAAGGCAGCAGAGAATTCCCCATAATGTTGCAGAATAAAACCTGACAAAGCACAATAATCTTTAGTTTATTGATGTGCTACCAGGCTGTTGAAAGCATCGGATCAGTAATGCGCTTTGGTTAGGAAATTGGGGTCTAGGGAGAAATATTGGGAGGAACAGAGAGAACATCAGGGCTTGAAGAAAAAATATATTAGGAGTTAAAAGGGGGGAAAGATGTTTGTGGTGGGATTTTAGAGTTTTTGAAAAAAAACACACACAATACACTGAGATCTTGTAGGGATTCTGAAGGAAAACACATCTGGGGTGGACAGATGAACTTTGGCCCCGGTGGCCAAATGAGATTTATTTTTTTTGGTGGGGGGAGGTGACACGTATCATAATATAAATAACACACACAAAGGCCAGACTTGCAGAAAAAAAGCACACGCTGGAGATATTTATTGCAAATACGAGAGCTCCCACGTTATGGTTTAACGAAAACAATTAGGTGGCCAGGATGGCCAAGCGGAACCTGGATTTGGCTGCAGAAGATTAAACCTAGGGGACCCCTAAACTATCCCAGGTGCTTTCGTCTCCTTACAAATCTGAACTTCCAGTGCTGAGAACAAACATTTCCATATTTGCTTTGATCCTTGGGGACTTTTAAGACGTGCAACATTTATTTTAGGAGGGTGACTTCCATCCTGTCTTTTTTGGTTTCGTTCCTGTGCTGATGGGTCCTTCCCCCGCTCCGTGTCTGATACGGGTCCTGCCTTGGCCTGGCCACGCCAGACACCCGCAGGCTCCCAGGTCTGGGTCGTGGTGAGGCGCTCCGGCTCATCAGTGAGAGCAACAAGGCCGAGGTCCTGCCGCCGCTCTGGCCGCGTTGCCTCTAAGTGCTTGGAGGGTTTGAGCTTCTGATGTAAAAGTTTGACTTTTGTCGCCGTAGTGACTCTAGGAATTAAGATGTGAGCCGCTTTATTAAATTGTTCCCTCCGATTGGAATGTTCTGCTCTGAGAAGCTAAATAAGTTTGCGTCCTGAGTACAGAGAGCGCGTTCAGGACGCGCGGCCTTACATTAAATGTCAGATCATACCCAGACTCATTTTCGGAGTCCAAGAGAATAGATCAGACCTCCAGTATAGGAAAGGAAAATGTTGATTAAGCAACGAACCCAAGCTAAAGAAAGGCAAAAAGTATTGTAAATTTCTGACTGGGCAGTTGGATGGTTTTTTAAAAAAAAGATGGGTTGGGCCGAAACCGGTGTGGCTCAGTGGATAGAGCGTCGGCCTGCGGACTCAAGGGTCCCAGGTTCGATTCCGGTCAAGGGCATGTACCTTGGTTGCGGGCACATCCCCAGTAGGGGGTGTGCAGGAGGCAGCTGATGGATGTTTCTCTCTCATCGATGTTTCTAACTCTCTATCCCTCTCCCTTCCTCTCTGTAAAAAAATCAATAAAATATATTTTTTTAAAAAATAAATAAAAAAAGATGGGTTGATTGTAAGAGTTTATAAGTGTGTGTGTGAGGTAGGTGTGTGTATATGAGGGGGGTGTGAAAGAGAGAGGGGGGGGGAACCTGCAGAACCAAACATTGAGATCCTCTACCTTGCAATAAAAGATGGCAAGGTGATAAATTAGTGCTCTCAACTGAAATGGATTACTTTGTGTTCCCATCCAGTTCAGATGGCAGCCACACAGATGCTCTGAAACACCATAACGACACATCGGAGGGAACTTCTCCCGTGGCTCGCGCCGGGCCTCCCCCTTCCTCCCCCACTGGTTCCTAGAGCACACTGCGCGTGTGCCGCACGCGTTAGGGAAGCGCCGTGCAAACAGCCCCGCTCCCTCTTGCACAGGGATGTCTTCATTTTACCATCCCCGCCCCCTTTAAACAACCCTAGGAGCCTAAATGCTGAAATGAAAAATGTCAGTGATTTTGTCTTTTCAAAGCTTGGGTATATCTAGCCCCAGCTCTCTGGAAGGGCGGCACATAGAGCATAAAGATGAAGCCGTATCGGGCCACCTAGAGGCAGTCTTCTCCTGGCCTGCCCAGCAAAGCCAAGCAAAATTATGGCTTATTGCCACAATTGTAGATTGAATGAAACCGCCTGGTTTCCTCACGCAGATTAAAAAGAAGTTCCTAGTACACTCGAATTAAAGGAGTCGCCCACAGAAATGGAGTCCTTTCCTCCGTCAAGCCCTCGGTTTTAAACAATTTGAGAATTCTCCTTATGGTAAAATCCCAAGTGGGATGTTATCGATAGCTGCTAAAAATGTAATTGATTCCATTCCACTGCAATCGTGAGAACAGGTGATGATCTAAGAAATGTCAAAAAATGTTTTACCACTTGCCCGACTGGTGTGGCTCAGCGGTTGAGCATCGACCTCTGAACCAGGAGGTCATGGCTCGATTTCCAATCAGGGAATGTGCCAGCAACTTGCCATAGGGGGCGTTCAGGAGGCAGCCAATCAGTGATTCTCTCTCATCATTGATGTTTCTATTTCTCTCTCCCTCTCCCTTCCTCTCTGAAGTCAATGAAAAAAATATTTAAAGAAATGTTTACGGCTTGAGGACCTTAGAGCTGTGAAGGAAGACCCAGATCTCAGATTTCAGTGTGTGTGGGAGTGTGGGACCGGTTCTATGGGAGCCAGCAAAGATGGATCAGATATTCTATGAGTTGTCTGCATATCATTTTCTATAAGCTTACTAATCTGTATCTGTGTTTAATAATTCTCTGTTCTTAGTAATTCTGAGTCTGTATCAAGTATTCTTTGTGTTCTATAGACTCAGACCCCATGTCCTTAGCATTTTCATTGGGTGTTTATTAACACTGTCCAATCGTCACAAGAGCAACGGTCATTTGTTGGGCCATAGCCAATACAGGACACTCATGTGCCTTTTAGACACAGGCGATGATGGGACCAGTTCCTTTATGGACACACTCTGCAGGTAAAGAATACAGCTTACTACCCAATGAATACAGAATCCCAAGCCCCTATCAAGACCTGCACGAAGACCCCTCGCTCCATTTAGTGCCTCTTGGGATCCCCTGTCAGAACCTTAGGACTCTGGGCTGCCTAGTTTGAAAATAAATCTCCTAAACCAGGCGTCCTCAAACTACGGCCCGTGGGCCACATGGCGGGTGTTTTTGCCATTTTGTTTTTTTACTTCAAAATAAGATATGTGCAGTGTGCGTAGGAATTTGTTCAGAGTTTTTTTTTAAACTATAGTCCGGCCCTCCAATGGTCTGAGGGACAGTGAACTGGCCCCGTTTAAAAAGTTTGAGGACCCCTGTCGATGGAATTAGAAGCACATTGCCTTGGACAGCGGCCTCTTCCTAACTGTATGTTATCAGTGAGTTGATTCAATTTCACTTGCCTTATCCACTCCCCTCATGACAATTCTCCCCTTGAGTCCAACCTAGAACTCTCCTGTGTGTGTGTGTGTGTGTGTGTGTGTGTGTGTGTGTGAGAGAGAGAGAGAGAGAGAGAGAGAGAGAGAGAGAGAGAGAGAGATTTGATTTAATATTCCTCAATAACACTGATAGGATTCCCAGCAAGCTCCTGTTACCTTTATCTTTGTTAAATGTTCAGGACCAGCCTTCCCTTTGAATTGAGTATCTTCTACATGCCAGGTACTGTGAGACCTGGGGATTTGTGTTTGGATGTCAGGAGATTCAATTTCATCATACATTACTCTGCCTTACTTGACTTTCTACTCAAGAACCCTCAGAATTTTCAGATACTTAACTAAAAATGGAAAATTCAAGTAGCTAAGAAGAATTATTTCCATAGGAATCTTCATTTTAATAGTAAAAAGCACCATTAGGATAAGTGGGAAGTCACAAATAATTACACTCAGGGAAGTGTAAGCAGACTGTAAAATAGTTGTTGCATTTCCTCGTATTGAATAAAATAATACATTATTTGAATAGTTCTATTATCTATCCTTAACGGAAACATACAGTGCCTGTCCTATTTCTTCAAAGAGCTTGTTAATATGCAATCACCTAGTACAACTGCTAAGTTTTTAAAGGTCACCCATGTTTTATTCATAAAGGGTGGTTTTCTGGAGGGGGAAAAAGGTTACAGTGTCATGTAATACCATATTCTCACGGAGGCTTTGCTTTCGAAGGTAGCGTCTAATGGATCAGATGGGGCGCGGGAGAGATTTGGGGGACGGGGAAGTGATTCTTCCAGAGATAGCAGTAAAACTTCACTCAGGACCTGGGGAACTCTCAGGCAGGGGAGGAAGATTGATCCTGCTTTTTAAGTATCAAGTGAGCATGGCAGCGGGTGTTACTTGCGTTCCCAAATATTCCATTTTCCCACAAGGCCAGGCAGGGAAGTAACTATTTCCCAGCCCCCTTGAGGTTAAGTGGCCACGTGGCTAATTCTGTCCAATGAAATGGGAGTAGAATCGAGGAGAAATGGGTGTCACTTGCAGACTGCAGTATTCAATTGACAGTGTTTGAACCCGGGTTCCTCTTTTTCTCTCATGGCAGCCGGGGAGGACAGTTTTCAAGGGCATAGACTCGTGTCTGGATCCCTGAGTTAGTGCTTGGGAACCATTGCCCCAAAGATCTGCCCAGTTGCAAGTTTGATTAGAGTGAGTTTACGTGGCTAAGAAAGAACGTTTTGGTGTTGAGTCACTGAACTGTTGAGGTTGTTATCTGTACTAGTCAGGATTCTCCAGAGAAACAGAAGCAGTACGTTAGGACAGTGGTCGGCCAACTCATTAGTCAACAGAGCCAAATATCAACAGTACAACGATTGAGATTTCTTTGGAGAGCCACATTTTTTAAACTTAAACTTCTTCTAACGCCACTTCTTCAAAATAGACTCGCCCAGGCCGTGGTATTTTGTGGAAGAGCCACATTCAAGGGGCAAAGAGCCGCATGTGGCTCGCGAGCCCCAGTTTGCCGACCTCGGCGTTAGGATAAATACATGCGCATAGGACAGCAGGTGGCGTAAGTCCAAGTCCAAGTCCTAAGGTGTACGTTCCTGTCTGAGGCCTCAGGCTCCACCACCAGGATCCGTATGTCCAAGGAAGATGGGTGTCCCAGCTCAAGCCAAGAGTCAGTCACCTTTCCTCCACCTTTTTGTGCTATTCAGACACTTAGTAAATGGGATCATCCATTTACTAAATGGGTGAGTCCTCTTCTTGATTCAGTTATGGATTCAAATGCAAATCCAGAAACAGCCTCGTAGGTACAACCCAGGAGTCAAGGTCAAAGAGCTGCCTGGCATCCCTTGACCCAGCCAGATTTCCAGAGCAGCAGGGAGCTCTCCTTAGATGTTTGAGCCAGTATTAGTAACATGGGTGGTGAGAACACAGTTTACGGCAAAATGGAGAAATAGATAAGGTTAAACAAAATGTGAAAATCTGTGAATATTAGGGCTAAACAAGGAAGTTGAACCTGTGTCAAAGGTTAGGAAATATTAGTAAAAATTCTGAAGGTTGATAAGCCTGCTTTTTTCCCCCTTTAAAGCAGCTTAAAATCAATCCAAACAGTTTTGGTACTTCTTAAAAAATCCACATATATTTTCATTATTTTCAAGCAAAGTCACACATTCCTTCAATTTGTATTTCAAAGAACCAATCAGTTTTCTTGAAAATGACCCCTTCTCACACTGCCCAACCCCCCCAACATCCGACTCTTCTAATAGGTTCAGAAAGACCCCCACTAAGTTGTAAAGAAGTTGTACAGTAGAAAGTCTGCAAGATGAAGTAATAATATAAAATGCATTGGTTGAGGGGCTGGGTTTTATTTGGTAATAGTGCTGCTGTTATATTTTAAGAATATATTGTAATGAATGATTTAATTATACGTCTACCCGGAGGCTCCAGGCAAGGATCAATTTTGGAATGCTACCAATGGAGTAAATGGCTGTGAGCGTGTATATATAATACAAACTCGTTACGTCTCTCTGTGGGAAAGGAACAGTAAGATCAGTGATTTGATGGTTGATATTCAAAAATTCAATCTGACCTCATTTCACTGTGTTTCTCTTTAGGACCAGAAGCAGAGCCAAAACCATTTAAATTGAAGCTTAAGTCGTGTCATGATTTTTCTTTTGCCCTATCAATAAGAGACAGAGCTGTCAAACCAGCTATTTTCAAGTTTAACAGTCAAGTCCACCACCCAGATGACCCATAACCAAAAGCTAATTTACAGATTCACTGTTTTCAAGCAAATTTCATCCCTTGCACCCAGCCAGTGTGGTTCAGTGGATCGAGTGGCATCTTGTGAACCAAGAGGTCCTGGGTTTGATTCTGGGTCAGGGCACATGCCTAGGTTTGGGGCTCAGTCCCCAGTGGGGTGCATGCAAGAGGCAGCTGACCCACGTGTCTCTCTCATCATTGATATTTCGCTCGCTCTCCCTCTCCCTTCCTCTCTATCTAAAAATCAATAAAAACATTTAAAAAAATTTCATCCCTTGCAACTTCCCCACAATATAGGGTTGCCAAATAAAGTACAGGCCACCCAGTTAAATTTGAAGTTCAGATAAACAACAAACATCTTCTTAGTGTCAGTATGTGCTGACTATTTGCTTAACCTGACAATCCTATGCCTTCACGCCTGAAACTGTCTGGTACAAGTCCTATGACCATCTCATGCAATGGCATGACCAGAAGGGGACTGTGGACACGTCATACAACCTGGACGCCCATCTGCCCCACTTTCTCAGTGACTTTGGAGACATCAAACATTTCTCAACGACCTGAGAGGGCATCTACGTTATGACCAGTACAGACTCGGCATTGGGCAGAACAAAATAAACAGAGCAGTGGTTTTGGACTCCAAAGAGAAATCATTTCTAAAAAGGGCCATTTATTTATTTTTTCTCAATATAAGCTTAAGAAGGGGTTTCGAACATACAGTCTATAAGCACAGAACTCCGGTGACTGCTCACTGAGGATGGGGCAGTTTTCCATGACCTATCAGGGGTGGGCGACCTTCTTTCTGTCAAGGGGGCCATCTGGATATTTATAACATCATCCGTGGCCATACAAAGTGATCAACTTAAAAACTAGGCTGCTATCTTTGATCAGACATTTAATTAACTCACCCCTAATGCCTGGGCAGGGCCAGACCAGATGATTTCAAGGGCCTTATACAGCCCACAGGCCGGACCTTCCCCACCCCTGTTAGAGGAACCTCCGTGACTCCACCCAACATAGTATAAAACCCCTGCTTTCACGTACCCTCTGCAGTGTGACGCTTCTAACAAGGGAAGAGACACTCAAGAAAAAAGAAGGGGTAAGAGTCCCAGTCTCAGTGTTTGGGCCACTTTTGCCACTTTCTCTGTTTAAAGGTCCCCATAGTTGACTTCAGCCTGAAATGCCATCGAAAGCAAGGTTTTCTGTTTTATTTTTTTTTTCTCCCTGGTCAATGATTGACTTTGTAGAAAATTCTCCTGCCCAGATTTAGGAAAATAGAGCATCCTTGGAAAAGAAAGCCTATAATGTCAGGGTGAAATGCCTTAATGTGGTTGGCCAGGTGTGTCAGTTCCCGAAGGTCTATACCCTGCGGGTATATTATTTTAAGAAGGCAAAACTAATGGGCGACTGGGAGAAGGATTTTGTGTTGGCTAGGCTTCATTGGGGACAATTTTTCAACCTCACTGGACCGAAGGCACAGCTAAAAGCCACTTACTCAGGGCTCCGCCTGTGTTTGTGTTGGGGTTTTATTATTACCGCTTCAATTCAGGCCTGCGAAACGTGGCTCTGAATTGTAAGTAAAGCAGCTCTACCTTTCAAAAGTAGCAAAGCCCTTGGAGTTACTAGACCAGCGAAGAAATAGTTGGTTCCAGTGTTTAGATTCCAAGTGAGCTTCCTAAATAAATCTCGGCATAAATAAGGTTTTAAATCTGTGCGTTCCTTAGGACTGTTTACCCGTGGTGACATTTCTCTGGCCTCTCTCGGAGTTTCTGCTTTGCTCTTTTAGTTGGATTTGGCCAGTCTCAAGGATATGTGAATCACAAGGGGACAGGGGAAGCCAAACGGAGCACGTTTGGGGAAGGAAGTATTTTACTGCACTTGTGTCTGTCTGTTTCTCTGCATCACCTCCACTTTGCCTGTTGATGAACTTAGGCCACTGAATTTGAAAAGAGCACAGTTCCATCCAGCCAGCATGGCTCAGTGGTTGAGCGTCTACCTGTGAACCAGGAGGTCATGGCTTGATTCCTGGTTAGGGCACAGGCCCAGGTTGGGGGCTCGAATCCCAGTTTGGGGCATGTAGGAGGCAGCCGATCAATGATTGTCTCTCATCATTGATGTTTCCACCTCTCTCTCCCTCTCCCTTCCTCTCAGAAATCAATAAAAATATATTATTAAAAAAAAAAGGAAGAAAGAAAAGACCCCACTTCCTCACCCAGCCCAATTCTCAGGTCTCATTATCTTAAACCTGTCAAAGGTACATTTATTTAACTGAAAACTCAGTTAAGTCAATGTCAGAACTTCTCGTCCCAGTTTTACAAATGGAATCATACATCAACTTTCAATTACCGGGGATCGCTGGGAGAAGAGAAATTCACAGATTATTCCCGAATCTTAATTTTGACAGTGGCATCGGCTTTCCCGCCTTCAGAATGAGTCTCAGTGAGCCGCTATGGAACATCTACAAAGTGACTGAACTGAGTAATGACAAGTGTTAATATTAATATTGTGACTGTAGGGTTTTCAAAGTGTTTCCACATTTATCATCTCCTTTGGTTTTCATAAACTCTCTGTGATAGAGTGGAAAGTGTGCGCTTTCATTTTTCTTTAAAGATGAGGAAACAGAGAATGAAATTTGGATCAACTTGTCTGTGTACCTGGTTAGCCAATGGCTCTGTTATATGATAGTAGAGCCCTGGCCTGTGTTTCTCAGTGGTTAGAGCATCGCCCCTCCCACCAAAAGGTCTCAGATTCGATCCCTGGTCAAGGGCATGTACTTGGATTGTGGGTTCACTCCCCACCTCAGGATGGGGCCTGTGTAGGAGGCAACCAGTCGATGTGTCTCTCTCTCATTGATGTTTCTCTCTCTCTCCCCCCTCCTTTCCTCCCTCCCTCCCTCCCACTCTCTCTGAAAAGCAGTGGAAAAAAATATCCTCAGGTGAGGATTAACAAAAAAAAGATATTAGAGAGTCAAAAA
Organism: Cnephaeus nilssonii; assembly: GCF_951640355.1. Taxonomy (NCBI): domain Eukaryota; kingdom Metazoa; phylum Chordata; class Mammalia; order Chiroptera; family Vespertilionidae; genus Cnephaeus; species Cnephaeus nilssonii. The sequence continues at coordinate 10,366,194 of NC_137095.1, read as the reverse complement.
GTTGACAATCGTAATATAACTTTGTTATCTGCACCTTGATATACGATGAATTGACATTGAGCTGATGAATTGACAATGAGCTAATGATTTGGGGATTTAAAGAGACAAACCTAGTTTTTAACAAGGTGTTTTAATATTTCCCTAAGATTCTTTCCCATGGTGTTGGGAATTCATTTTTGAAGATTTTCTGATTGATCTCGGTTTGAATTTCCAAACCCTGCCTTTCTCTCCCCTTATGTCCTTTTATGTGATGGTCTCATTCGGATGAGTAGCTCTGGCCTCTAGAGCAGTACACCAGGTCTGATACTGCACACTGAAGTACCTGGCATCGCTTAGTGTGTAAAATGGGATGGCAATGCTGTTGTTCAAATGAAAGTTTCCCTACTGGTCGTGTGCATTGCTCTAGCCCCGTGGCCGGCAAACTCATTAGTCAACAGAGCCAAATATCAACAGTACCACGATTGAAATTTCTTTTGGGAGCCGAAAACCGACTTCTGCGCATGGGCCACGAAGTTTCAATCGCACTGTACGTTTCAATCGCACTGTACGTTTCCATCGCACAGATATTTTGTGGAAGAGCCACACTCAAGGGGCCAAAGAGCCGCATGTGGCTCCGCGAGCCGCAGTTTGCCGACCACTGTTCTAGCCTGCACTGGGAGCTCCATAGTCTAGGTTCAGACATGGGACCCACTAACTGAATCACATATCTTCCCTGAGGTCTTTCCCCTCCTTCCCACCATGTGGAAATAAAAGACAACCATTCTCAGAATCATTGATCGGTTGCTTCCTGCATGCCCCCCTGATCAGTTGCCTCCTGCACGCTCCCTACTGGGGATCGAGCCCGCAACCCGGGAATGTGTCCTGAACGGAAATCGAACCTTGACCTCCTGGTTCATAGGTCGACGCTCAACCCCTGGGCCGCACTGGCTGGGCAGGACAACATTTTTGAGGCATGAAAGGCATTTGTCCTCTTTATCATCTCCCTGGTCTCTTCCTGCTGAAGATTCCAAACAAACAAACTTCACTGCTGGGTTGGCAGAAAATGAGAAGCAGAGAAATAGGAAATGGAAATATTGGTCAGACCGTACTTGCCTTTATTATATGTTTTCCCTAAAACTAATTACTTTGGCTTCAGAAGGAAAAGAAAAGCTAATTAAACACTATGTGAATCTTTACTTGGCTTCATGCTTTGCATAGAGCCAAAATATTAGCAGGGTTTAGGTGGAAATCCTATTCTTTTTTTGTTTGTTTTGTTTTATGGTATGTTAGTTGCAAGTTTATACCCTATTATTTGATCATTTTTAATTAGGTTATTTTATGGAATATTTTTTCACTTTCAAGGAAAAACGTAATTGTCCTAACTTAGAAGTAATAAACCTGATTTTCACTTTTAAAATAGAGCTAAGTTTTAATGTGAAGGAACGTGTAAATGGATATTGTCAAAAATGTCAGCAGTCAAACTGGCCAATTTATACCTCAGTCGTGTACCCAAATGGGCAATAAACACAGATAAAAAGATATTTAACATCATTTGTCATTAAGTAAATTTGAATCAAAAGCACAAGCAGGTACTATTTCACACCCACTAGGATGGGTATAGTAAAGTCAGCATGACGAGTGTTGTTAAGGATATGGACAAATTAGAACCCACACACACACTTTGTATAGGAAAGTTAATTGTTGCCCACAGTTGGAAAATGATCTGGCAATTCCTCACAAAGGTTAAACATGAGTTACTCTTGACTTGGCAATCCACAACTAGATACATGCCCAGGAGAAATGAAAACGTCTGTCCACACAAACACTTGTACGTGGATATTCACTCACAGCAGAATTTTGAATAATAGGCAAAAGGTACAAGTAATCCAGAAACCCATCAATTTAGATAGAACCTGAACAGTGGAATATTATTTGGCCATGAAAAAGGAAGGACGCACTAATATGTGCAACAACATGGATGAACCTCGAAACCTTTACACTAAACTTGGCGGCGCCTGCTAGAACAGTGTCCTACAACTTACCGCTTGCACCCTAGCTGGATTGGCTCACTGGATAGAGCGTCGGCCTGGGGACTGAAGGGTCCCAGGTTCGATTCCAGTCAAGGGCATGTACCTTGGTTGTGGGCACATCCCCAGTAGGGGGTGTGCAGGAGGCAGCTGATCGATGTTTCCAGCTCTCCATCCCTCTCCCTTCCTCTCTGTAAAAAATCAATGAAAATATATTCAAAACAAAAACAAAAACAAAACTTAACCGCTTGTGCTGTGTCTGCTGCAGCAGACGCTTTCAGGGAGACGTTTTGAGAGAGAGGGGCCCATAGTTGAATCGGCATTGAGACACCTGACTGCTCTTAGAAGTTCACAGCTTGCAGGGGATGAGTTCAAGGCCTTGAGAAGTCCTGCAAGAAAGGAATCTGTTGCATGTTGTTTTTCCCATTGATTCACGAACTTACTTGGTCACGGAGTTTTCAAATCATCCTTGAAAAATAATGCTCCCTGAGAACACTTTTCTGCAGAAAGAACCTGGAGGCATTGCCCACCCATTTCCCCTCTGGATAGACTGAGGCGGGATGTGCTTCCTCTGGGGTAAGGCGGGGAAATATCTGCCATGTGACAAAAGGACTGTCGCATTCAGCTGCCCAGAATTGGTGGTCAGAGCATCAGGATGCACCTTTAATTAGATCCACGGAGTCCCTGCACCCCACCAAGATGGCTCTCTCAAACTCTCCACGGTTCTATCTGAACCAGAAATCGAAATGTGAGATGCGATACCCAGAAGTCTCGTGTGCAGTGCAGATGAAAGACAGCAGTTCTCCGTGTCAGGAGTGGGAGCAGGTGTACACGCCCTCCGGCTTTCACCAGCCACCATCTTTCCTCGCAGAACGATCACCTCCGTGGAGCTCGGTTTGAATGTCAGTTTCCTAAAGTCTACTCTGGGGACATGCAAGATCATAACAGAGCTGCATTCCCCCCTGCAATCTTTTACCTTTTACAGACTGGCTTTTCCTCTGTTTTACATGGGTGGCAGGTCACTGGTAGACTTCGAGGACTATTAGAACAACTGTCACATCCAACGAAGTATGTTAATATTATTGTATGGATGTTGGCAAGCGTCCCACTCAGCAGACAGTACAGTGTTCTCTAAATGAGAATCCATGGCAAAACTTCCCCTCTCATCTCAGTATCTGGAAAGTCTCTCCTGTTGGCTTTTAACATATGGCCTATTACCCAGTATGTCTCTCTAACTTATCACGTGTTTTTCTTTGCTTTGATCACTGGGAGGTAAACTTGAAGCCAAGAGTTTGATTTACTTCCAACAACTTTACAATACCGCGTGGACGACATGCCTCGTCTGTTCAGCTTATCCTACCCTAATTTCTCCCCTCTCCACATGGTTCTTGACAGGAGTTCCTGCATTATTTTTTATCCTATATTTATTCCTCTATAGTATATACACACATACACACACATAAATATATACCAATGTGTAAATACTTACAAATAATCGCAAACATTTTGTGGACTGGGTGGGACATAAATAAACGATGACATAGTGTGTGCGCACGTGTGTGCATGTACGCGCGTGTGTGAGTGTGCGTGTGTGTGCGTGCTGTCTCGGTGTCTGTCAAGCCCAGAGCCTTACAAGTAGAAGGTGCTCGATGAATATTTCCAGATCAGTAACTGGGGAGTGGAGATTTACTTGGAACATCTTCCCTGTTAGCTATGATGGCTTGATTAGCCGTGTGCCTTCTATTGTATGCACCCTGGAAACCACTTCCAAAGTATTGACCTTGTTGTCACTTAAAGGGGCTTCCGAAAGGTCCCCTCTGGTGTGGAACTATGCTCCTCTCCCCATGGCTGCCCGGAGCATGGTGCTGAGCACGGGTCCGAGCGGATTCGGGGCTCATAGGGAAGATCTCGGTTGGTTAGGGTTGTCTGCAGTGGATCTAGAAGGCACGAATTGCAGCCACGGGGCACACACATGCCATTCCTACCTCACAGCCAGGTAACTCACTCCCGTTTGCCTATAGCTCATCCAGCACACAAAAGAGAAACAATTGCGTTTGCCTAACAAAGACATATTTGGCCAAAAACATGATCTCCGATTCTTCATTTGTTTCTGCACTTGTTCCTCCAATTGATGTCAAAACCAGTAGAGGACGTAGTCTTTATTGGGGCCTCATTTTAGTTCTATGAGCACATTCGTCTTCTCTTGCCCCAGAGGTTTATAATACCACGAGGATGCTTTCCCATTCATTCCCACATGGATTTTGCACATGAGGAAGATTGAAATATATGTGAGAATGGTTTAGAACATGCGGGTATAAAAACAGGGATTAAATTTTACTCACCACACTCCTAACTAAATTTCACAGATGTTTTATGTGAATTAAGGATTGTAAAGCACTCAGAACAAAAGAGCGACTGCAGTGATTACCTTAAACTCCGTTTTAATGCCAGACAAGTTATTGCATCTGTTACCAAATGGAATTTCAAATTAACAAATCTCTACAACCTGTTCATACCATTCCATGGAACTCTGATATTTAAATGTCTAAATTGTAAACATTCAAGTGATAGGCATGAATTAATTTGCTTTGAGATTTAATACTTTATGGAACTCCTATACTGGGGAGCGAGTCTTTGTGTAAGACAAATTATTTTCCAGGATCCCAGCCTGCCATAGTCTTTAACAAAAATCATGTGGCTCTTCTAACGGATTTCAATAGTTTGGTTCCATGCCCATAGAATAATCTGCCCACTGCTGTTTCCCATAAAGTTATTGTATCACCACCAAGCATTCATAGACAAAACTGTCTAAAATCCTAAATCCTTTTTTTAAAAAAAAATTTAGGACTCAGCTAGACAGTGACTATTTTCCATGAAACCATTATATTTCTGGATTTTTACAGCATTTCTTTGTCCAAATATACTTATATCTGGGTAGTATTCCCTAAAATGGATACAATAAAGTAGATTGAGATGAATTGGACTAATTAATGGGTACAAACTGGCCTTTCACCCTAACCATGGTAGACTAGTTCAATCTAAGGATTTAAATCAGGGTCTGCTGTTCTAAACCTTAGTGGACATCAATTCACATCATAAAATTTGGCAGAGTTGGCCCAGAAATGAACTCTCCATGGATTTGACCCTCCCAGACATCGATGGGGAAGTACAGGGGAAGGAAGTGAGAGCATCCATTCATACACGCATGCACGCACGCACATACACACACACACACACACACACAGACACGCGCGCGCGCGCACGTACTCATGCATGCACACACGCATGCGCACATTCCCCGGAGCACTGCAGCTCTCTGACTTTTGTGAAAAGATCGAAGGTGCTGCTTTAAAAGGCTTTACCAGAATTCATTGATTACCAAAGAAAATCGTACAAAATAGCATCCTTGACGATGATCACTCTTCTCTTCATTGAATTAGGATAATTCTACTTAAGACTCAGAAATAATCTGTTTGTTTACATCCTCACTACAGCCTACTGAACGTGAGTCCTGTAAAACAAGTGGGATTTTAGCCACACAGGGATCGTCAGCATTTACACTAGTTGCTCTGCAGCTTGATAAAAAAGACCCGTAAGAAACCAACAGAACATCTCCCCAAACAGTGCACCTTTTAAAGAAACACGTTTCTCTCAGAGAGGCCAGGAGAGGGGGAGAGAGAGAGAGAGAGAGAGGCCAGGTGATGAGAGAGAACCATGGATAGGCTGCTTCCTGCACACCCCACACGGAGCATGAAGCCTACAGCCTGGGCATATGCCCTGAGCAGGAATCGAACCTTGACCTCCTGGTTCATAGGTCGATGCTCACTCACTGAGCCGTGCCAGCTGGGCGAAACACATTTCTTACTGCATTTATAGGCTATCCATTCTTGTAAAACAATGTAAAGTGTGCATATCTGTGTGTATTGCTGTTATTTATATATTAGCATAGAGGATTGCTTTCCTGTGAGTCCCTTGCTTTTGTCAAAAAAAATCATGGAGGGCTTCCCAGTGGTCAGAGCCGCCAGTCAGCCCAGGACAAAAGGTCCCTGAGAAGGCCTTGCTAACTGAGGAAGGCCGGGTTGGGGGCGAGGGGTCACCCAGCCAGTGTGGGCGCCAAGCTGGTTTGAATCAGAAAGCTGTGAATGACAGCGAGGTGGGTGGATTTCAGAGCAGGCTTCAGTCACGGACACCAGGCTAGCATGAGGAAGCGCGGGGCCTTGGAGACTTAAGATTGCTGCTAGTGAATATTTGTACATGTGGCAGTAAGAATATTATTTTACTGTTAATGCAATTTTCTCAGTGCATGGTGGCTAAAATACACAGCACAACCTTTTCTTAAAGGTCATATATCAAAAAAAAAGGGAAGTAATATAATTTTCTACAAACAAAATATTCTTTTCTTAAAAAAAGGGGAAAAAATTACGTGAATTTATGCCAAGTCTGGTGGAATTTTAGCTAACATGTATTTGTCCATAGTTAGATGCAAAATGGAGGGTGTAGATTTTTTAAGTTCTAAATGCAGGATCCATTTGAATAGATGTTAGGAGCCTTTAAGTAAAAACATGTAGGTCTCATGGTAACAAGTCTCTGGTTAGGTCACATTGCAGTGGCTTCTGGGCTGACTTTGCTCAGCAAAACTTGGCCTAATCTGTAGATTTCTGTTTTTAGGGCATTTGAAAATATGCCCCTTATAGCAACAAATAAATGAATTTCAAGATATACTCATGTCCTATTAATAAAAGTATAATCATTATATGTGGGGAATATGAGTTAACCTTCCTTAGTAATAACTTTTGGGATTTTCCTTAGATTTATAGGATGAGTGAATGATTTAGGAAGGGTGAAATAGAAATTATAAGGTGATTTTCTAAGTATGTAATTTTATGAGAAATCAAATCATGCACACACAGCAATGAAATTTAGGAAACCCAAGTACAGTCCAACATTATATTATACGATCAGATAACTCTGCATTCTGTTTCTGATCTGTGATGGAGCCAAAATAAATTATCTTCTCTTAGCAATCCCACCCCATTATTTTTCTCCCCTAAGCTTCAGTGGGATTGAAGCCATCTTTGTATTATTACTGAGCGTGAGAAAGAGAAAGCATAAAGAATATAAAGAATTCTAAAGACCAATAACACAGATTCTTTTTTTCCGCTAACACATTGCTGAAAAGACTCGGCGTCAAACTGTACGATGAGTTCATTCTGATGAGAAAATTAGAAAGTTGGACGTATTTATTATACCAACCATGGGAACATGCATATAGTTAAAATAGGTCATTTCCAATTTTAACAATTCCACCCCCGATTTCATTCAACATCTTTGACACAGAAACCCAGTTTAACCCCTCCTGGGGCCAGTGAGCCCCCTTGAGCAGCAGTTCCCTGCGTGGGGCCCCCCATCCCTGGGATCTCTCCTTTACTTAAGGACAGCTTCTCCAACACGTGAGCTGCTCCCTGCAGGCATGCTGGTGGGACACCAAGGGAGGGAAAGTTATTTAAAATACGAAGGCAAATTCACAAAATGTATTAACTGCTGTGAAGGAGACTAAAAGATACTAGTTGTTTTTTTTAAAAAAAAAAATGAAATAAGGCCCCCAGATTTGAGCTCGGGCGTGTTCATTCATCTTTAAGAACATTGAGCATGCTATCCGTGCCTTTATTTTCTTTACACCTTGGCTTGGCGTGTATAAACTCCAGGATTTCTTTCTGTTTGTTTGTTTCATGTATTTTTATTGATGTCAGAGAGGAAGGAAGAGGGAGAGAGAGAGATAGAAGCATCTACGATGAGAGAGAATCATTGATCGGCTGCCTCCTGCACGCCTCCTACTGGGGATCGAGCCCGCCACCGAGACATATTCCCTGACTGGGAACCGAACCGTTATATCTTGGTTCATAGGTCGACACGCAACCACTGAGCCACACCCGCGGTGCCAGGATTTCTTTTTAAAACTCTTTTACAGTTGGTGAGGATGCCAAGGACCAAGTTGCTTCTCACTGGAGAAAGGCAAATAATTTAGTTGTTGGCTTCTGCTGACTTTGCTCAGCAAAACTTGGCCTAATCTGTAGATTTAGGCAAAAACTATACTCAAAACCCTTTGAGGCAAAAACTATACTCAAAACCCTTTCCCCTCTGTTTACCCGAGGCCAGATCCTCCAAAACCTCTTGCTAAGTTGTTCCAAGTGGCAATCTGAAATCGCCGTCAGCTGCCCATGTAATTTGGTGGTACCACACACCCACTGAATAAGGTTATGCGGTAAAAAGCCTTGCGAGGAATAACAATGGTTACCCATGCAGAGGCTGATGGCAGAATAAATTGGGTCATTGACCTTGAACCTCAAAAGGCCTGAGGTTAGATCTGGATTAAATCACAAGGGAAATGATCACAGAGGTTTTGCTTCAAAAATTAGCAGTCAGGTTGATTCGCTCTGACAGGAGAAGGCAGGGATGCCAGGGACGAAATTAAATAGAATTAGATTTTTATGCCTAAGTGGGGCATCTGTTGAGGATAGCACGTTATTCTCATCCATCTTAACCTAATGAATACCCAGGTTGGCTCTCTTTTTTTTTTTTTCTAATAATACCTGGTTTAAAAATAGTTTTGAGATAATATAAAGGATAGCAAGATAGCACAAGAGGCTAAAAATGCACAGTGGCTGCGCTCATTTGACAAAAATAGTTTTTAATTAATTACAGTTGAGTTCCCGTCCATGAAACCTGGTAGCTACATCGTGCTTCACGCAAGTAGTTTTTGAAGGTAATATTCAGTCTCCCCCTTTATTCAACCTCTCCCCAGTATTTGGGAAATATATATTAGTCTGATGGGCATTGTGAATGTATGGGACATACTATCTCAAAAGAAAGATGTTTTTTTTTTAAAGGCCCAGCCAGTGTGGCTCAGTGCTTGAGCGTTGACCTATGAACCAGGAGGTCACAGTTTGATTCCCGGTCAGGGCACATGCCTGGGTTGTGGGCTCCATCCCCAGTGTGGGGCATGCACGGAGGCATCTGATCAATGATTCTCTCTCATCGTTGATGTTTCTATCTCTCTCCTTCTCCCTTCCTCTCTAAAAACAACAGAAGTATATTTTCAAAAATGTTCTAATTTCCTTTTTCTACAAAACAAAAGAATACTAAACCTCAGCTATATATGCTTAAGAAAGTCAAGAACAGCCTTGCCATAGTATGGTAAGTAAGGGGACAAGAAATTCAGGAACAGAAGCTGCGGGGCTATGTTCGGATGAGGATATCTGAAGAGACTGGAGCCAGTTTGCCAAGTGGCCAGGAATTCTCAGGGTCTGGCTGCAGGACTCAAACCCACCCCGGCTCTGAGGACTCTCGGTGCCACCTGACAGCAGGTGCTCACTCTGGCTTCCGTCTCCCCGAGGGTGTCTCCATCCTCCCACTTAGCTGGTGGCCGCTGAGTCCCCCTGGTCCAGAGAGATCAGGTCAGGAGACTGCACAGGGACACACTGTGTACATCCCAGCACACACATCGCCTGCCGTGTCTCTGCCTCGTCTCACCGTGGCTTCCAGGGTTCACTCCCCCCATTTTCACCATGAGAACTCTTGGACCACGCTCCTAATTGGCAGGAATCGGCTGCCTGGCACATAGCGGGCACTCAGTACATGGCTATGGACCCCAAAGACTTGAGTTTTAATCCACCACTCACTAGCCTTTACTAAAGCTCTAAATCGCAACCTCTCATCTTATAAAAGGGTTATTATAAATATTTAAATGAGATAAGGTGTGCAAAAAGCCTGAGCCATAACTGATACTCAGTAAATACTGGTTTTCCTTCCATACAAAAAATAAAATAAAAAAATCAACAAACAAATAAATAAAAATCCAACTCGGAGTTTTCATAGAAAAGGTACCTCTAAAAAAAAAAAGCAAAACAACAAAACAAACAGTGATACTTTACTTAAGCAGTTTGTCTAAGTTTGATGAATCATTATTCATATAAACAGTGATAGTGCAGATTAGCAGGAAAAGTCTGGATTTTGGCTGATCTGGTGTGATCTGGATCTTACTGGCCCACGGAACTGGTCCCCAGTCTATGCGAGGGCCCTATTGATGGGCGCAGTTGAGTCTCTGAGCGTCCCAGCTTTCTAAGGAGTGTCAGACCCACATTCTGAGGGGAGGACAGGAAAGGAAGGACAATCAGCAAAGGGGTGCACATTTTCAGCACATTTTAAGGGCCAGACACCCCCTAAACCCCCCCATACACATTTTAGCTTAATGGAAATGGACATCCTATGTGTAAAGTTAAGATCCCAATTGACAGAAAAGCAAAGTCAAGCTCAGAGAACTGAGTGTGTGTTGTTTTTTTTTTCAGAATGGCCTAACGAAATAGTGCTTAGAATTCATCTTTAAGCCTTTTGAGGCAACTGAGTTTATTTCTTCTCTGCTCCTCTATTTAAATACATTTATTAGAGACGTTATACTATGGTATGTTTTTTTATTGGCATAAGAAGTAATTGAGGCTAGTGATGATGCCTAATGTTGCTTCAAGTAAGCCCTCCATTAAGAATCTCCTATCTCCCTGTCACTGGTTTCTGACCTTGGGAAATCTCCGATTCCCATATAACTGTGCCTTTATTCCCTTAAATAAAAATGCATCTGGAATAAGGAAATGAAGTGATAGCATGCTTTTAAGTGGATAATAGATGATGCAGTTGTTTGCTCTGTTCCTCCAGGACCACTAAAAAATTAAATATTTTGAAAGTCACACACAAACGCCGCTGTGACTTTCAATTCTTTACCATTTCCATGCTGCCTCCAAACTTCCTGATTCCAGCTGGGATTGTGATCAGAAATGCAAAAACATATGTAGAAAAGTTATTCTTGGGGAACATCTGACCGGAAGCAGGAAATGCAAGCTATCTCCTGGGACTGCCTTTTATCAAAATATACCCGGCTCAGCACGGCAGAGACGAGAGGAATTTGTTTGCTACCCAGATAAAGAGAATTAGAGAGGACTGTGGTCCGGACACATCCCTGTGAAAAGGAAGACGGGCACTCCTGACAGGTTCTGGTCCCGGGTTCACTGTGTGAATTTGCAAAGTGTCGCATCCCCTCTGCCGGCCTCATAAAGATATCTATCTACCAAACAAATCTCCGTGATGATAACTTTAAAGTACAGAGCCTTCAACATTCTTGTATGTGGGAAAACTCCCATAGTTACTACCCGGTGACACATAGGAGTCACTTTGTTCTCAGAGCAGTGACTGAGAAAGTTTTCCTCACTAACCTACTCCATCCCTATGCACACAGCAGCCCTGACTTTGTCATTTGAATTTAAAATGAAACATTTAGTCTTCCCCGGAAGTCTTGAAAATATTTATTTGAGCTTTCCAATAAAATTAAATTTTATGGAAATATGTATTCTGATTACATGGTAATTAAACTTTATCCGCTTTATATAAAAAAATAGAATAAATAGAGGAGAAACACTCTTCAAGAATTCTAACCAGATACTCTAAATTCATCCATCATAAAATCATTGGCACACAGCAGGCAGTGGAAAAAGGGTAACTTTTAACCTCAACTGGCATAAATGTGTGTATTTATTTTTAAGAAGTGGAATATAAACAGACATGCTGAGAGCCAAGTGTTTTATGAATAAAAAAAGATCGTGCACACACATTCTCTCTCTCTCTCCCTCTCTCTTTCTCTCTCTCTCTCTCTCTCTCTCTCTCTCTCTCTCTCTCTCTCTCTCTCTCGCACACACACATATAAAAACTTTCCCCAATGGGCCACAGGATTTATGTGGATGTGAACTCTATTTACTGTTAGTATTAAGGAAATGGTGGCTTTTTAACAAGTTACTCATGCCTGGAAAAAATCCCAGATTTGCAAGTTATCCAAGATTCTTTGCCAAGTGTCCGTGGGAATCACTGGGATGGGAAAAGTTCAAATTTGTTTTAAAAGAACTTGCTTAATGGAAAATTAAAAAAAAAAAATGCAGAAGAAAACCAGGGACCCACTGCACTAATCCTTTGGTTAAATAAGAATAAAGTATAGCCTGCTTGCTTTCATTTTTCTTTAGTATTATTTTAAGAAAAAAGATTTCCATTTTTATGTTGCCCATCAAGTCACATTTAGGACTTTATTTCGGTTATTCAAGGGCATGATGACTCGCTGGCTTTGTTGAGCCTAAGAGAGTACCAAAGGGACACGAGGGCCTCGGTCACTGCTATTAACTCAGAGACTAAGCTGGGCTCCTTAGCTTCTATCATTATCCTACAGCTCCTTTATTTTATTTTATTTTTTGTTGTTACTCCCCACCCGAGGGTTTTTTCCCATTGATTTTTAGAGACTGTGGAAGGGAGAGGGAGAGACAGAGAGAAACATGGATGTGAGAGAGACACATTCATTGGTTACCTCCTGCACACACCCCGACCAGGGCTGGGGAATCTGCGATCAAGGTATGTGCCCTTGACCAGAACTGAACCCCGGGACCCTTCAGTTCATGGGCTGATGTTCTAGCCACTGAGCCAAACCAGCTAGGGCAGTGGTCGGCAAACTCATTAGTCAACAGAGCCAAATATCAACAGTACAATGATTGAAATTTCTTTTGAGAGCCAAATTTTTAAAAATTAAACTATATAGGTAAGTACGTTGTTATTAACTTAATTAGGGTACTCCTAAGCTGGCCTCTGCTAAAAACTCAAGGGGCCAAAGAGCCACATGTGGCTCGCGAGCCACAGTTTGCTGACCACTGAGCTAGGGCTTAAACTCCTTTATTTTATACTAGAGGCCCAGTGCACGAAATTCGTGCATGGGGGGGGGTTGGAGGGGTGGTTGTGTCCCTCAGCTCAGCCTGTACCCTCTCCAATCTGGGATCCCTCAAGGGATGTCCGACTGCCCTCTCACAATCCAGGACTGCTGGCTCCCAACTGCTCGCCTGCCTGCCTTCCTGGTTGCCCCTAACTGCTTCTTCCTGCCAGCCTGATCACCCCCTAACCACTCCCCTGCCAGCCTGATTGATGCCTAACTGCTCTCCTGACAGCCTCTTTGCCCCCAACTGCCCTCCCCTGTAGGCCTGGTCCCCCCAATTGCTCTCCCATACAGGCCTGGGTCCCCCCCAACTGCCCTTCCCTGCAGGCCCGGTTGCCCCCAACTGCCCTTCTCTGCCAGCCTGGTCACCCCTAACTGCCCTCCCCTGCAGGCTTGATTGCCCCCAACTGCCCTCCCTTGCAGGCCTGGTCCCTCCCAACTGCCCTCCTCTGCTGGCCATCTTGTGTCAGCCATCTTGTGTCCACATGGGGGCAGCCATCTTGTGTGTTGGAGTGATGGTCAGTTTGCATATTACTCTTTTATTAGATAGATTCCAATCATACAGCAAAGTCTTGACAGCATTAGTGCTGTCAAATTTCATAACTGCAAAGAAGTTTTTTAAAAAAGTCACCATTAAACGCTATGGGACTTACAGTTAAAATCAGCAGCAATTCCACCTGTTCTGGCCCCTGTGGGGTGCCCAGCACTGCTCAGGGGCTTTGATAGATTCGCTCCTTTCATGTCTCACAACAACCTTACCCAGTAGACACCTTGTTTCACTCTCCTCTTACAGATGTGCAAGCTGAGGCCCAGGGAGATGAGAATCACTTCCCCGCCGCCCCGCGCACCTTCTCGGGGGCACGGCGGGGCTAGGGACTCCGGTGGGCAGGCTCCGGTTCGCCCTCTTTACCTCTTAAAACGATGCCGCTTCTGAGAGAGTACATTCCATGAATTCTGTTACCAGGAGACTTTATTAGAATCGTCACAAATTAATGTGGTTCTAATTTGATATCCCAGAAGCCGCTCATCATACACCAGGGAATGGGGAAGATGAGAGCTTTGCGTTTTCATTTGCGATAAAACAGATGGGAAGATTATCTTGTAGCCACCCACCCCACGCCCATGTATTCTTCCTCCTTTTTGCTCTTCCAAAGGGCACTTGGGGCAGAAGCAGCCCTGGGACCAGGCTCAGATCCAGAGACAGCTCTCAGATCTAAGTAAACAAGTAAGCGAAAACCCCCCACCACCCCGAAATAAACCTAGATAGTGTACTTTCTAGAAAAGGAAGGCGACAAAAGGCAAATTCTAAATATTTTCTCTTCCAACCAAATTGTTAATAATTGCTAAGAAAGCTGGTTCTCATCTAGCTGGTGTGGCTCAGAGGTTGAGCATCAGCCAGTGAGCCAAGAGGTTACTAGTTCGATTCCTGGTCAGGGCACATGCCTGGGTTGCGGGCTCCATCCCCAGCGGAGGGCATATAGAAGGCAGCCAGTCGCTGTTTCTCTCTCTTTCCCTCTCCTTCCTCTCTCTCTCTAGAAAATCAATTAAAACACATTTTCTCTTTCTTCCCCTCTCCTTCCTCTCTCTCTAAAAAATCAATTAAAACATATTTTAAAAATCACACACACACACAAAAAGAAAGCTGGTCCCCCTACGTAGGCATCTCATTAGAAACTGCCTTAAATCTCACTGTCTTAATATTTGTATATTTAAAAAACGAGTTGAGCATGTTCCAGAGATTCTGCCCGTCATTTACTTTAGCATGCATGCTCTTAGGGAAAAATAGTAACTTCGGGTTCTTTTTCCCCCACCCTGCATTTCTATTTTGTGATGTTTTTTTCACAATTGAATATCGAGGCGGTTGCTTTTACTTGGCAGGATTGGGGAAACACTGCCATTCCGGATCTAAATATTTCCACACACTGGGCTCCCTGAGCGCCGGTGATTTACAGGCTCCGAAAAAAAGGGTCTCGGAGGCGATTTTGCCAAGTTGTAAACCAAGAAGTCTTCATGGAAGTGTTCCTGTCAGGGACGCTAAGGCTGCGTCAGAGATAAAGTATTTTTTGTATTTTCACACGCGTCAATAAGGTTTATAAATTGCGTTCAAGCTGATATTATTCGTACTTTTTTTTTAATACCTTGATAGGCAACATCAATGTGTAAGATTTTCACTGGGTAGAGTCCCATTAGGACAAAGTTTACACCCCTGATTCTAATTCTAATTTGTGTAGTAAAAAATACCAGTTAACATTATTTTATAGTAGAGTTGAGGATGGAACTTTAAGTTGTGAAAGATAGTTTAACTTTCTAATTGGTATCAAGTAATTTCTCTAAGGACCATACAGTTCAGAAAAAATAACAAGCATATACTTACATTTTTTTTAAATGGGACAATTTCTGCAGTCACAGAATTTAATATGTGACTTGATTCTTTTACATGTTGCTATTAAAATACATGTTATGACGGTGGCATTTCAGGTCAGTTGAAAATGATTGAATTATCCCACTAAATCTTGTTAGACTGAGTGGTTATGATTGGGCGAAAATTAAAGTTAGGTTCCTTGTTTGCATCACTTACCAAAATAAATTCCACACATCTTCAGTTTAACTGAAGAGAAAAACACACACACATAAACAAAATAAATGAAGAATTATTTTCATTCGATTAAAACGTATTCCTTCAATAAGTGTTCACATTTCTTACAAGGGGAAGTCCTTCCTAGGCAGCATGACAATAGAAAAAAAATGTTTTGTATTAAAAGGTCACTATAAATAGCACAAGGCAAATAAAAACTTACATAGAGTATTCAAAATATTTAACTTATCAAAGGGTAATATCCCTTATAAATGAAAACAGTCTTACAATCAGTAAGAAACTGACCAGCACCCTGACAGAAAATTGATCAGAACATTTATGATATAGATACAATTTTGCAGGTTTGAACATTTGAATTAAAATAATGTAATTTTCACTTTCTGAAATTGTTATTAATCAATGAAACCTTCTGTTGGGTTGATAAAAAGTGATGTGAAATAATACTTCCATCTAGAAATTTCACTTTTAGGAGTTTATCCCACGGGAAAAACAATTTCTACTAAGACAAAAGTTCAAAGGTAATAATTACAATAGTATGTGTAATAGCAAAAGTTTGTAAGCAATTCAGCCTTGTAGAAATAGTAATTATTTGGAGAAAATATAGAATCTTGTAGTGAAATATTTGCAAACATCAACAATACTATCTAAAATTATATGAAAAGGCATGAAAAGTTATCCATGTGATGTAATAGTAAGGAGAAGATCTGGTTGCAAAACAGTATGAAGAACCTGGTTTCCTGTTTGTGTGTATAAGAATGTGGGGAGATCATCCCACACACACAGATTGATTCGAGAAACAAAGTGGAATGCTTCTTTTTTCTCTCTTCTGGTCTCTTCCTTACTTTCTTTCTCTCCCCCCCCACCCCCATTTTCTATTTTTCCTCGTGTGATTACTTTGTAATTTTTCATGAATTTTTTATTTAAATGTTTAAAATAGATATTGGCACTATTGTGGATGTCCCCATTTCCCCCTTCTTTGCCCACCTCCACCCAGCCTCCTCCCCGCTCCCTCGACCCACCCCACCCCATTGTCCGTGTCCATCTCCCCACACTATTGTCTGTGTTCATCTGCTATGCATATATGTTCTTTGGCTAATGCCTTCATCTTCCTTTACCCTGTCCCCCTCCCCGCCTCCCCTCTGACATTTGTCCGTCTGTCCCATGTGTCCATGCCTCCGGTTCTATTTTGCTTGGGAGTTTTATTTTGTTCATCAGGTTGAAGTGATTTTCATGTAATAGTTTGCTCTTTTATAGAAATGAGGGCCAAAGGTGTGGAAAGTTTTGAGCACGTGTTTTGATCAAAATCCAAAAGAATAGTGAGGCCTCCACTGGGTCCTACGTCCTGATGTGTTTATGTCCTCATGCATAGAAGCCTTACAGCAGCTTTATGGCATCTGAGTAACAATTGGAGACCCGTGCAGGTGGATGGCCAAGACGCCCCTCTAAACTTCTCTTGTTCCTGAGCTCTGGGAAATTAGGAGCTAATGATATTCTTCACAGTGGAAGTGCTGTATTTATGAAAACCCAGGGCAGCCATTAAATTAACAACTACTACTACTTTTTGTGTTTTTCTTTCGAGGGTCACAGTATTATTTTAACCAAGGTTAGCCGGGGTTTTCTGTTCTGTTATGTTTTGTTTTCCTGGCCTTATAATCTTGGTGTGGAAAGTAATTTAAACTTTATGGCCCATTTAAAGCAACATTATTTACATCTGTGTGGCAGTGTCTGTGTGTGTGTGCCTGTAATTTATACTCCACGGCTATTACTTCTCAAATTTCTCCTACTTGAGTGAATTTATTTCCATTGTAAGCTTGCTGTTTTTCACTTTGGTTTAGAAATTTGGAAAAAAAAAAAAAAAAAACTTTAAATTTTTTTTTTTTTCTAAGGACTAACGTGTGTGTGTGTCTGTGTGTGTTTCTTCAGTGTTTTACTGTTTGAAACCTAGCTTTTCAGAGTTGGGAAATGAACAACTCCACAGTGAGTCTAATCTTTTAATTAATCTCCTTAAACACTAATTTTAAATGATTACACCAAAAAAGCCCAGCCAGCGTGGCTCAGTGGTTGAGGATCCACCCATGAACCAGGAGGCCGCTGGTTCACTTCCCAGTCAGGGCACATGCCCGGGTTGTAGGGCTTGATTCCCGGTAGGAGGTGTGCAGAAGGCAGCTGATCAATGATGCTTCTATCTCTCTATCCTTCTCCCTTCCTCTCAGTGAACACACACACACACACACACACACACACACACACACGAAGTCCCTAAGGAAACAGGATTGCTCAAATGTCTAGTGGTTCCCATCGGAGGTCATCCATCTTTCTATTAGAAAGAAGATGGGGTTAAGTGGCTTGTACAGAAAAAATAAGGAAGAGTGGGTTGTGGGGGCTGCCTTATCAGTGAAACAACTTCTGCAGGAAAAGAATAAATCGCTCTGCTGTGCGCTTTTAAACAGCGTTTATTCTAGAAGAAATCTCTCTCTTAGTCTTCTAAGTGGCATCGGATCCAGGCAAGAGGCCATCAGAATCAGCTGATTGAGAGTGCCACTAAAGATCGGACTTTGCTTTTGCATGAACTTAGGAAGAACTCGGGGCTTGCTGGGTTCCTTCCCCTTTGACAGCTGAGGCAGGCTGCATTGCTGCCGAGATGAAGGCCAAAGGCGGAACGCAGGCTGCGAAACAGTGAACATCTCCCTTTCCGATGAAGAGAAGCGTGTCTTCTGAGTTCTTCTAGTGCGCCTGCGTGCGTTGTCTATAAATGCTCGTGGCTTAGAGTTGTACGCTTGGCCTCTGCATCAGGAAATTTCTCCCAGAGCCTGATTCAAACCTTCAGCTGCGTGGGTCATCGGCATTTTTTTTTTTTAAAGCTGAATAATTGTTCCCGTGTACTCTCTGTTACTTAGAACTGTGCAATAACATTTCCGTGGAAGAATCCATAAATAAGATCATATCGCATTCTGTTTTCTAAAATAATACGTAAGAGCCGTTTTCTTATTTGGACTGAGTTAGGTTTCCAAAATAAACTCAACGGGAGGAGGGAACGTGGGTAGAAGGAGCTCTCACTCTTCAAATGCATTTGCAAGACATTACGATGAAAATGGATATAATGCCTCTATATATCTCCTTGGCACCTGTTGAATTGTTGTACTTACCCATTAGCACTCCATTTAATACCAGAAGGCAGTTAATAAATTTTTCCTTCCTGTGCAGGAAATTGACTAAAAGACACAAAATTAGCTTTTAAATTTTAAAGAATTAAGATGGGTCCTGCTGACTTTTCCCTTCATCCACTTACCTGGAGAATGAGCTCTGAACCTTGTTCCTTGTGCAGCCAGAACCTGTTGGATAATCAGAGCCCAGACTGTGCTTCTAGAAGCCCCAGTGTCTGTGGTTTCTCACATCTTCCCGGCAGCCGTTCTCAGGAGACAGCCAGGCCAGGTCTGCTGTCTAGGCCCCAGGCCCCAGAGGCCAGAGGTCATGCCTTTGTGCTGGGAGGTTGCCTGGGGATACACCAAAGAGAGACATCTTTATGGCTTCCATGGAGATTTTACATGGCTATTTGGAGTTTAAGAAACAAAAAAGGCAAATTCTTCCAAAAACGTAAGGCAGGGGTGTGAATCCCTTGAAACAGAGTCCCAGTAGAACTTCTCAGTTGATAAACTCTTATGAAGAGCAGCTTATGAAACTTGAAAATAATACGATCCATATAAACCTCTTGAATTAGTGTTACAGACGCTAACAGGAAAAACCACTAGCAATGGGGAAGGACAATGTGAGGATGGTAGTGGCTTTTCCTTGTTTGTTGTTTAACAGTTTGTGTTCATTTGTTTATTGTTTTAATTTATCTTTATTGCTGAAAGTATTACAGAGGTCCCCTTTTGCCCCCATTGACCCCCTCCACCCCACTCCTCACCTCCATCCCCCCTCCAGGCCTTCACCACACTATTGTCTGTGTCCATGGGTTATGCATATCTGCATATAATTTCTTTGGTTAACTCTTCCTCTTCCTCCCCCTCCCTCCCTTGTCCCACTTCCCTCTGAGATTGGTCAGTCGGTTCCATGTTTCTGTGTCTCTGGATCTCTTTTATTGGTCAGTTTATTTTATTCATTAGATTCCACATATAAGTGAGATAGTGTGATACTTGTCTTTTTCTGATTGGTGTATTTCACTTAGCATGATACTTTCCGGGTCTCTCCATGCTGTCTCAAAGGGTAAGAGATCATCCTTCTTTTTTACAGATGCATAGTATTCCATTATGTCAATGTACAACAGATTTTATCCTCTCATCTACTGATGGGCACTTGGGCTGTTTCCAGATCTTAGCGATTGTAAAAGTGCTGCAATGCACACAGAGGCGCATATACACTTTCCGATTATGTATTTGGCTTTTAAAAATGTTGGTATAAAGAATGGATATAGGATGGGGGTAAAAAATTAATAAAATGATAAAAATAGTTTTCTAATTTTAGCTCCACCCATCTCTACTGTACACTATTTTAAAAGTCTATTAGTGGAATTTTTTAATTGTTTTGAGGACTTTTTTCCTAGATGATTGCTACCTATTTCCTGTGACATCATAGTGGTGCA
Organism: Cnephaeus nilssonii; assembly: GCF_951640355.1. Taxonomy (NCBI): domain Eukaryota; kingdom Metazoa; phylum Chordata; class Mammalia; order Chiroptera; family Vespertilionidae; genus Cnephaeus; species Cnephaeus nilssonii. Next base: position 10,346,221 of record NC_137095.1, on the reverse strand, counting down.
GACCTGAGGAAATTGAATTTCTTTGTAGCAGTGAAAACACACTTTTCAGATATTTAAGAATAATCTCGCCGTAGCCAGTTTAGCTCAGTGGATAGAGTGTCAGAATCGAAGGGTCCTGGGTTCGATTCCGATCAAGGGCATGTACCTCGGTTGCAGGCTCCTCCCAGGCTTGGGCCCTGGATGGGGCTCCTGCAGGAGGCAACTAATCAATGTGTTTCTCTCACATCGATGTTTCTCTCTGTCTTTTCCTCTCTCTTCCACTCTCCCTAAACATCAATGGAAAAATATCCTTGGGTGAAAAAAAAGAAGTATCTCACCATTGATTGTCCTAAAATCCTTGCCGTGCGTTGCATTAAGGAGTGTTTCAGCACACACTCCTTCTTTGTACCGCAATCCTTCCTTACAAAGTAGTGGAAAGTGCTGTTCTCTAAAGCTAGAACCACTGAGCAGCCTCCTCGTACGCAGAAAATGAAAAGAATTTCCCTGGGTTTTGGAGAAGCTCACCAAGCCCGTGCCATGGGGCAGCATTCCCCAGGTAATTCTTGCCGGAGCCAGCGAGCCGTGGTCGGGTAAAGCAGATTGTCAAGATGCTTCGCCGGAAGACGGTGCCAAGCTTTCCGGGAGCAGCTGCCATCAGTGCTTGGGACTGGCCATTAGCCGTGAGCCCTCTGCAGCCTTTCTGATTCTTTAAGGCGAACTGAGAGTCCAGGACCGAGCCACTGCCTTGAATGGGTTCCAGCCACAGCCAGGGAGTTGTCAGTGATAGATAGTAAGCCATCTAAAGGAAGGTCTGGTCTCAGGAATGAGAGTACTTTGGGGCAAGGACCTGGATGCTTCTGTGGGCATGCTCATAACTGCTCACACGCATCCACCCTCAGGGTTTGCAATGGACCGTGACGCTGTGCCCTCGTCTGGGAACTCCCAGCCATTCAGCCACTCAGCGACCATTGAGTTCCTGCGTTATCCCAGGTTCTGTGTTCAATAGTGGGCGCATAGTGCTTAACAAAATGGATACGTTATTCCAGCAATAGCTCATTAAAGAGTACCAGCTATGTGCCTAGCACAGTGGTCGGCAAACTCCTGAGTCCACAGAGCCAACTATCAACAGGACAACGATTGAAATTTCTTTGGAGAGCCACATTTTTTTTAAACTTAAAGCTTCTTCTAACGCCGCTTCTTCAAAATAGACTCGCCCAGGCCGTGGTAGTTTGTGGAAGAGCCACACTCAAGGGGCCAAAGAGCCGCCTGTGGCTCGCGAGCCGCAGTTTGCCGACCATGGGCCTAGCACAGTTATAAGAAAAGCACAAGAATTCTTCAGCCTCCGTGGATTTTCATCTCAGTGGGGAAGGGAATGTTCACATTGAAAACTGTTATGGAACAGGAGGGCAATATTCTTTTCTCCATCCTACAAAACTTATCTCCCTTTCAGTAAGTTTAAAAAAAAAAATTCTATTCTGTTTCTGTGAAATGAAACTTTTCTAGGTTGATGCAGAGAATGAAAGCATTCTAGATCGAGAGACATTTCCAGAACATTCGCTTTTCCACCAATGCTACACTTCCTTGTGCTGCCCAGAGAGCAGGAAGCCTGCTCTTCCTCTGACTAATTTGCCTTTTCCTAAACTGTAAATCAGCACCTCCACGACCAGTGATTGTGTCTTAATGTTCCTTTAGAAAGCACAGTGTGTGGATCGAACATGATTTGCAGAAGTCTTTGAAACTCCTGTCAGCTTAGTTTCTGGTGCAGACAGAGGGAGTCCCAAGCCGTGTGAGTCCTGTTCTACCACAAGAGTTTTGCCTTGTCTTTAAAATGGAAGCAAGATCGGCATCTTTCTGAAATGTTTTCTTTTGTCCTTAGATGTAACAGGTATATTAGTTCCTAGATTGTCTTCGACTTGTTTTCACTGTCTCCTCAGAACATACCTTTTATTGTCATGTATAGCTCACCAGAGGAAGTTTAATATTCTGTTCCATTCTGTTGTATTTTCAAGTTACACTATGGCTCAATCCGTAGCAAAAAGCTGGCAGGTCCAGTTATTAGTCAAAGCTTACTGGACAAGGTTATTCTACCTGTTTTCTGCCTCTGGACACACAGGTCAGGAGTATGGGAGTGTCATTGGCCGGCAGGATTTCAGCTCTTGCTTTTTATGTGTGTGTTTTAATGTCTTTTCATTGATTTCAGAGAGAGAGGAAGAGAGAGATAAAACATCAATGATGAGAATTATTGATTGCTGCCTCCTGCATGCCCCCTACTGAGGGTCATGCCTGCAATTGGGCATGTGCCCTGACCGGGAATTGAACCAGCAACCTCTTGGTTCCTGGGTTGACACTCAACCACTGAGCCACACTGGCTGAGCTCTTCTCTGCTGCCCATGTGCTGCCCACAGTCCACCCCGAGAGACTTGAGACAAATGTAAAGGCAGGAAACATTGATTTCATCACTGCCATGTTGTTGAAATCATAGAACGACACAACCAGCGAGCAGAAAGCCAAATTTGATAAACACCCTAATGTATGGCACATGACTAAGTGATAAATCTTGACACGTTTACCAAACAAAGTGAAAATCTTCATTTGTCCTACGGAAAGAGAAGTGTTCCCATGTGTTCGGACATCTGCGCCGGCCACATGTGGCAATTATTGTGCGAAAAATAGGATCACTGTAGCTGCCGCTGCAAATTACAGCCTCATTGATTAGCATCTCACTCCCCCTCCAACCCGCCACCTCGCTGCGAACGGGGAGACACGCACACTCAGGCCTTGGAGGAGATTTTTCCCCAGCCGTTTTAGAATAGATTTGCTCCCAGCAGGCTCTCCAGCACCATTACACAGTCTTTGCTTTTTGGTTAAGGATGCCTCGAGTACTTCTTGCACACGTTCGTGTATGTTCACTTGAGCACCGAAATTAAATGCACATAATGAAACCATCTGTGGCCAACAGAATTAATAAGTGGAGTAGCATGTTGCTGTGAAGATGGATGTTCCGCTAATATGGAACTTGGTATTTCTCTCCTGTGGCTGAGGATTTTTGAATGGGTCCCAAGTAAAGTTGGTGTCTAGGGATTGCACACTGAGGCTGAAAACATCACCAACTTCTTCCCACGAAACATGTCCAACTCCAGAAGTACAAGACTTTCTATCCTGAAACTGGAATGTAATACACACGTGTTATGTTACGATGTTTGGGAAACTGATCAAGTATGGGTTATAAAAAGCCAGTTGTTAGGTATTCTGAAGACGGTTCTCCTTAGGGTTCCATTCTGTTTTCCCTCCACATTAACCAGACCTGATCTAGGGCTGGTTCTTTTTCAAGGTATAGATGAGGGATATTCCTAGATGATGTCAAACCGCCCCACTACATCTATCAGAATTTCTTGGAAAAGCAAAGAAGTGAAGTACGAAGCAATCATCCATGAGCTGCACCTGGCTTCTATATAAATAGTGGAAAGATTGATTATTTATGCCATTTCTGTCAAGCCCGTGTTTATCTTTATTTCACAAGCAAATTTCAGATAAAGCCGGGGATGCTACAAAGCCTGGCTAAGGTAGAGAAACGGCATTTAGCCTGTGAACCTGTTGCAAAGGGCACTTAAACTGAAGTTCAGATTCATTTCCTTCATGCCCTCCCCTGGGATAAAGGGGGCATACGCTGATACATCCACAGAAGAGCTGCTGGTCTTAGAAAGCGGGGATGGGTCTGTGAGGGGTAGCTCCGTGTGCAGTGGCCCTGGATAAGCAAACAGGAGCTTGACCAGAGCTGGCTGACTTCCTTCCTTCCAGGTCTGACTGCACCCGAGGGTTTAGTTGGAGAGGGGCTAGGTCGTGCCATTCTCCTGCATAGTTCATCACCCAACCGTCCTTTGATTGATACAGCAATGCATTCTGTAAATAACACCGAAAGGGGAAATCTGGGCCAACGGGGGTCTGGGTGTGCAGAACGTGGCGCACCTGTTTTTCAGATCTCATAGGATGGAGCTCGAGTGTGAGCACTTCCTTGGGAAGGCCTCAGGTTGCCTTTTCACATCTACCCTCCTTCAGACGCCTGGGTAAAAACATCCTCCTCCAGCTCCCCCAGTTCCTCCCCCACAGCTGAACGCCCACAGTCACAGTGGATGAGGCCAATTGAAGGGTGCGTCTGCTCTGGGAACCGCCCTCACCCTCCTCCCACTGTGGGCATTTCTGCCCGTTTGAGATGGTTCCTGATAAAATTGCCCAATTTCTAGTAATCAGTGTGCGCCTCACTATAGGAAACACTGTAAGTGGTTTTTCTCTGGAAATAGTGATTGATGTGAAGAGTTTAACACCTTCATACTTACTACCCGATATTGAAGAACTAGAGGCCCAATGCACGAAATTCGTGCAAGGGGCTTGGCCCTCGCAGCCCCGGCTTTGTGTGGAAGGTCGTCCGGAGGGTCGTCCGGAAAGATGTCGGGAAGGTCGTTCGGCTGTCTGGTCTAATTAGCATATTATGCTTTTATTATTATAGATGGAAGGAGTAAAAGTAGGGAGCGGACGCTTGATGAGCACTCAGCACGTATTACACTAAGCTAGGCACCAACACACATGTCCTCATTTAACCCCTCAGCACCTGTGGAGGGAACATTAAACGTACAGATGAGGGAACTGGGGCTCATAGAGACAGCCAGGGGGAGACCTTGGACTTGAATCTTTGAAAATGTTTTTTCTCCTTCCAAGTGCTTTTTTTCTGGTTTGTCTTCAGTGATGTTTTAAAAATAGCCCTGGCCATAGCTCATCATTGGAGAGTCTGACCAGCACAGGTGCAGTCTACTTCTGTGGACAGTCTGTTGCGACGTGACAAAACGCTCTCATGCCAGGAGTAATGTTGGCAATCGCTCCTGGGTGAAAGATCTTGGCTTTCGCACAGACCCACTGCAGGATCTTGAATGAATCATTTAACCGCACACGCAAATTATTGACATGTAGAAGGGGCTATTATAAGAAAGACTGCTGATTCCTCAGCACCTGCTGTCTCGCTTCCCCACTTGGTAGCAGCCATCAGTTGGGTGGGATTGACTCAGAGTTCAACCCCAGTTAGGTCTTAATTTGCCCAAGACTATCCGCCTAATTTTGACTGCCATGCCACCATGATGGATTCAGGGGTATTGATGATATATTGATCCAGTCACAGTGAAACCTGGGACATTGCATGAGTACAGTCAAGGGCGCATCTCCTTATAATGCTTTGTCTGTTTGGTTGTTTTTTTTCATCATTGGCTGAGCCAAGCCTACAGCCAGATAGTCACCGGGAAGTAGAGGTGAGCCTGTGATCAGACCCTTCCTCCCTGTACCTGTGAACTAACTCTCCAGTGGTTACAAGCCCATCAGTTCTAACTTACTGTTTTAACTAGGTTGATTTGAATCCTCTGCAGCCTAAATGATCAAAAGCTCTATGTACCCATAGAGCAGGGGTGGGGAACCTCTTTTCTGCCAAGGGCCATTTGGGTATTTATAACATCATTTGCAGACCATCCAAAATTATCAACTCAAAAATTAGCCTGCTGTATCTGGTCAAACATTTAATTAACTCACCCCTAATGCCTTGGCAGGGCCAGACCAAATGATTTCTCAGGCCTTATATGGCCAATGGGCCGGACGTTCCCCACCCCTGCCATAGAGTGATGTAGGCACTAGGGGTTACATACTAAAGGGGGTCGAGGAAGAACTCCGTAACTGTTTTGCCCTGGAATCGTATCATGTCCCTATAGTATTTCTCGGAAGTTAGATCTCTCTTGTTTTTTTCCAATCAAAAGTACTTTCTTCAACCTTGATACATGTGCCATGCCTTCAGGAAGGTATCCTCTAAAACGGATGTAGATTACCTAATTAGATCAGCAGACGTTAGGTCACCATCTTGACTGTCTAAAATTACCCTCCCAACATCGAGGTGCAACTGACCAGAGGCCATGAAGCATGCGCACTGTGTTGGGAATCGTAGACTCTACAGGTGAGTGAGGCAAGCGGGGCTGCGTCTGGAGGGAGTGTGCATGCCTCGCCTGACTTCCCAGGAGTCCCACGTGGGCTTCGCAGGCCAGAAAGGAATTACCTTTCAGCCCCACCCCACTCATCACACCCGTGCATTCCAAAAGAGTGTGCGATGGATCCTTATTTGCCCCTTTGTCTCAGACCCAGGGCTGCCTCTCGCTTAATTCCTCGGGCCACCCATCAAGTGAGAAAGGAAGCTGGAATCAAAACACTCAGCATCTCCCGATGCGAACCTCTGTCCTGAGACCACCAGGCGAGCCGGCCTCGCCCTGGAAGAGCTATTTTAGCCAGGGAAGGCCAAGCCTCAAAAACTTGCTAGTTCTGTGTTTTTTTATGAAGTTCCCAAAATTGTGGATGCTTATCTGGATGCTATCTGAACTATTCACGTCTCTGGGGAGAGTATAATTGGACTGGAAACTTCTTAAAAACAAACTTTCTTGTAAATGCTTCAGGCTGGCCTGCTTTGGATCAGGCAAGAAAGATCCCTTCTGTATCCCTCAGGCTGATGTGCGCACCTCTGCCAAGGGTGTCGGTCAGGACCAGGAGTAAGTTCGCGGTGAAAAATGACAGGAGAGTCTCAACACAGCCCCAAAAGTTTGATGCTGGGTCCTACAAGATCCGGGTATTTTCCATCATCTGAAACAGAAGTTACAAGTTCTTTGGGTACCTTTCCAGGTGGCCTCATTAAAAAAAAAAAATAAATAAAGCAATTCTCATACTTTTCCCCATAGAAAATAATGATATTGTAATAATGCTACACCATAGTTCTTTAGGACAACAACTAGAGAAAAGAACAGCAAGGGATATCAGTCCTGGAAACCTGCCCAGAACAGAGCATTAGGTGGCTGGTGAGAGACGTGCCAGAGAAGGAAAGAGAAGGCGAAGAAATGCATGAACATAAAGACGGGAGAGAACCAGCAGCCACGTGAAGCGGTTATTTCTTAACCCTGGGCGCCTGATGAATGACTGGTGTGTGACAGTTGCAAGCACAGATCTGAGACAGACCCTCTTGTATTTTTTTCCTTTTTCTTGTTTGGGTTCAAACTCGGAGAGACAGAACCGGCTTCTCAGGCAGACTTCCTTGGTGTCGAATGTAGATGTCAATTTTCCTTTTATGCAGGGCTTTATTGATCACTTTCCAAACAAATAGAACTCGGGAAAATTGAGTCAGGCTCATTCCACTAATCGCTGGTATTTTGTGTGAGGCTGTGGCGTCTAGCTGCGAAGCGCGTGGAGGTATGAATTTTCACGTTATTGTATCTGACTGTTGAGTGAAGCCGGTGGGATTGTGGGTGATTTGTGACAAGCTAAGGAATTCCTTTCACAGCCTGCTGTAGGCGTGAAGCGCATTATTTAAAACCTACCTAGATCATTGATATATTGTCAACTTATGCTTTTAGAGGGCTCTTTCCCATAACATAGCATTTTCTCTCCAGCCTTTAGCTTTTTGTCTCAGATCTTACTTACTCTCCGATGTTATATTGCTCTTATCAAGATGAAAAGCCATTTAAAATAGGTATCCATTTATTAATTTGATGATACATGACATTTTTTGCTTTTCATTATTTTCTAATTTATTTTAAAAAACATTTACTTAACTTTAAATATATTTTTATTGATTTCGGAGAGGAAGAGAGACAGAGAGAGAGAGATAGAAACATCAATGATGAGAGAGAACCATTGATCTGCCTCCTGCATGCCCCCTACTGGGGATCGAGCCCACAAACATGGCATTTGCTCTTTATTGGAATCGAACCTGGGACCCTTTAGTCCACAGGCTGATGCTCTATCCTCTGAGCCAAACTGGGTAGGGCCATTTACTTAACTTTAATAAATAAGTGTATAACTACTGTATATGACTCTTGTGCCTTATCTTATGGCTGAAGGCTTCTCCCTAAAAATATAACTCATGCTGAGTCTATTCTCTGACTCTCTACAGTCCTTAATTTTGTTTCCTTCATTTTGGCCATTTTATATTGTGGCTGCCACTTTTGCATGATGCCCCCCCAAATGGATCCTACATCCTGCATGTAGTCTCCTCCCTCAGATGCTCGAGGCTGGGCTGTGACTGGTATACCCAGCCGACTGCGGTACTGCCCATTCTGAGCCCAAAGGGGACAAGGCCAGGCTGAGTTGGCCTTCGGAGTCTGGGGACACTGGAGCGACAGCCAGCAAATCCCGCCACACTGTTTCAGTTCTAAACCGCTGCCATTTGGGGATTGTTGCGGATGTGGCAACTGATCCAATACATCTGTAGATACTGAACTTGCATTTCCTGCGTTTGGTGTGGAGATCAGAGAGCTTTCCAGTATGTTTCTTCTGTATCTTAGCACATCGCTGAATGCTGCACACATTACACATTGTCAGTCGTGTCGAATGAGTGAATGAGCATGTAGATGATTTTGTGCTGCTAGAAAGAAAAATCAACCACAGTTTGACAAGTTGTTTTTTTCCTGAAATATCTGAACACATCACGCAGGTCTTTATTTTGTCCACGTGGACCCAATCCAGTGAGAATGATGCATATTTTGCCTGGCAACTTAACCGCCTGTCAATTCATTACCTGTCAATTCACCTATCAATCTAGACTCCGTTACTCTCACTGTACTGAGGGGTACGAAGCCCAGCATCACCTGAGAACTTAGGGAAAGTACATCTTCCCCGGCCCCATCCCAGGTCTCCAAAATCAGAATCTGCATTTTAATGACATCTCGGGGGGCCGTGTGCACTCGAGATTCTGACACGTGTGGCTCTAAGCCGCATGGCTTTCTTTGTTCTTTGCGAGCATGCCGAATAAACACGCTGAATACATGCTTAAAAATATATGACAATAAATAGGGTTCTTGGAAGAAGATATTATTTGTGATTGACTGTGTCTCACAAACAAGCGCACTCCGATGTCAACAGCGTCCACACTCTCCAAAGCCTCCCGCCTCGGCCCCCGTGTCACCCAGCTGTGACAGCCCGCGCGGTTTCAAGCACCGCTGATTGACATCCTAAACGCTGCCGGGAAATGCCTCGCTCGGCAAAATCCTTCATCACAAGAGCACATCTGCCTTCAAGTCGGTTGTCCAAGCGGAGGGGCATTTCCTCCAGAAAGCAAAACACCCGGCTTTCATCTCTTCAAAGCAAGCCCACATTTCTGGTACAAAGAGGAGATTTCCCGCCTCTCCCCAGCTCCTTGAGTTGCCCCAGGGGTGAGCAGGGGCCCTGAGCCCAGGCCCCTGCCCTGAGAACAGGCCGGGGGAAGGATTATACAGATGATAAACCTCAGAGCCACCGAGCAGTCACCATATATCCCAGGATCATGTTGTGCGAATGGCCTGCGGGAGAAACCCGGGGGGGATCCGGTTACAGGAAAGGGCTGCCATTTATTTATTTATTTTCCTCCTTGGGTAACTAATTCCTAAAACAGACCCTCCCTGGGAGCCGGAGTGCCAGAGAACAAGAGGGATTCTGCAGAACTCTTAATTGGGGAACAGTTGACTTAATTGGTGGCCATTTGGCGGACAATGGCAAAGGCGCCCCAGCTGGACCGGGAAGGACCCGGGGGGACTATAGCTTTGCAAGAAGCCCGAACCCTCCCGGGAGCGATTGTTTCCCCCCTGAGGTGAAACCCGGAGAGCAGAGCTTAGATTAACTCTGCAACTGTCAGGCTCCATTAGGGGCCATCAGAGGGGACAGAGCATGGGTTAAACACAGGAAACGGAGAGCCGACAATAGAGGCATATGTCTCCGAGAGCAGGCCAGGGAGACAGGCATGGCGATGTCTAATAACAAACACAAACATTTTTCTTTCGGGTTCAGGTGCAGCCCTGATGGGTCAAAGATACTCCTCAGGATGGGGTGTTAAATGTCAAGTATCAGGAACCCGAGTGGCTCAGTTGCACGTGCTTATTCCGTGCAATCTGATGGTGTGGAAGACGTTTTCTGAGCGTCTCAAGTCCACAGAGAATCAGAGGGGCCGCTGAAAATCAGGAGTTGAGAGCCGGCTGGGCCAGAACCCGGGAGGACCAGGCTCCGTTCCGAGGAATGGCTCTGCCATTAACCAGCTATCTGCCCGCCCCTCTGAGTCCACTAGGCCCTGCTAAGTCATTTCAAAAATGGGGGGTTATAATTGATCATTTCTGAGGACCCTTTTAGCATTAGCATTCCATTAGCTTATATCTTACTGGCGTTCAAGAAACACAGAATCCTTGTCTCTTTGCGTGTGGGTGTGTGAGTGTGGAATAGCGTGTACAGTGTGGAATACTGCATACTGTGTATTTGTAATATAACACACAATCTTGTGTAGTGTCATTTTGTAATACTTTATTTTTAAAAAATATGTATTTAGCCCTAGTCGGTTTTGGCTCAGCAGATAGAGCACCGGCCTGTGAACTGAAGGGTCCCAGGTTCGATTCCGGTCAAGGGCACATGCCTAGGTTGTGGGCTCGATCCCCAGTGGGGGACTTGCAGGAGACAGCCGATCCATGATTTTCTCTCATCATGGATATTTCTATCTCTCCCTCTTCCTTCCTCTCTGAAATCAATAAAAAAAATAAAAATAAAAAATAAAAATATATATTTATTGATTTCAGAGAGAGGAAAGGAGAGGGCGAGAGAGAGAGAAACATAGATAAAGAGAGACATCGATGGGCTTCCTCCTGCATTCCCCCTACTGGGTATGGAGTTTGCAACCCGGGCATGCACGGTGACCCGGAATCGAACCGGGCATGTGACCTCCTAAATTGACACTCAACCACTGAGCCATGCCGTCCAGGCTAATTTTGTAACAGTTTAAAAGAGTGATGGGTTTCAGGACACGCTGTCCCTAATTATGGCATCTTGGCTTATTGAATATTTGAGAAAACTCTATGAGTTACACTCGCCTGTATGACAGTGTAGAGAGCATATCTATAGAGCAATTAGGCCAAACTTTAGACTCTGTTCATATGAGAGTAGCACTTCTAGGAGCTTTTACACAACATAAACCCCCTCCCCCCCCCCAAAAAAAAAAAAAAGATAGAAGACCTAACTTCCTCCTTTTCCAGGGGTTCCCTCATGGAATGTGGGCTCCTCAAAGGCAAGAGCGGCCAGGAATTCTCATCATGAGGCCGAGGTTGGGTGTAGCGAGAGCCAGGGCAGGTGAAATCACATTAGGTTAAGATGGCCGCGGGCTTTCTCAGTTCCCAAGCGTGCATGCCCTCTTGGCCTGATCTGGAAGGTCCTTCAAGAACAAACTGCAGAGCGAGCCATGGTCTGGTAGGTGGAAGCCGGAGGAAGCGGCCGCCTCGTTCCAGAAGCCGTAAGCACTGAGCACTGCAGGCCATTGCAGTCTGCAGCAGCGCAGGCTGGGGCCAAGGCGGGCCCACGTGCCGTTTTTTCCAGGATTGCCCCGAATTCATAAATTAAAAAGTTAAACATCCTTCCTCCAGCCCTGGAAGAATGGAGCACGTGACAGGAAGTCATTCCTGCCGTTGACACGCAGGCGTCCGGCTGCAGGCATCTCACATCCCAGCGAGAACACGGGAAGGGCCCTCCTCTTCCCCCATCCACGGGCATTTCCTGAGCGCCGGCCGCGGAGCCGGAGCCTTAGTCTAAACCACAGCGAGAGTCTGCAGCCACCTTGACCTTTCAAACGGAAGGTTGGCAAAATCCATTTTGATCTGGGTTCACCTGCCTGCCTTCTCCCCTTTTGGAAATGTCAGTCTTATCTGGAGAGTTTGGTTTTGGGAGATAGGAAAAACCTTTCTAGGCAAAACGGGTATTTTAATGTTTGCATGCAAGCATTTTCCCTCTCCTGTGAGAGCGTTCCACCAGCAAGGAGAGCTGTGAGCTTCTGGGTTGTGTGTGTATGTGGGTTTTTTTTTCTTTTTTCTTTGCAAGTTTAACTTTGAATTAAGGGAAGCACCTTCACTTTCCCCGGGAGGAGTAATTAATTCAAAAGGGGCTTTTCTTATTCGGGTCAAGATATTTTTAAAACAGGTGAGCTGTCACTGGCGATGACAGGAGATTAAGAAAAAAAGAAGGAGGTCTTTGTGGCTGAAAATGGATTAAATTGGAAAATAAAAGCCACAGTGTTAAGAGTGCGAAGTTAGCATTCTTTGGCCTAATTAAATCTCAATTATGCAACTGAATCACCGTTTTTCCCTCTCTCCTCACATTTGTAGTAAAGGCTGTCCTCTTATTCTCCAATGCTTGTTTCTTGAGTGTGTTTTTTTCACTGTTGTGTTTGCATTCTAAGTGTCCCATGCTGTCTTGTCCCTCTCAACCAAGATCTCCCTCTTCGGAGTATCTGTGATCCTCCCTGCACTCTGCATACCTGTAGTGCCTATTTATCTTTGTTCTCGCGTCTCTTCTCCCAGGCCCACTCCGCCCCAGGGCTTGTCAATTTTATGATTCATGGGCATATTTTTCCTAGCCTCCTCCAAAGGTCTTGGAGTAATTTAAAAACAGGTATTTCCATTGGCCAAAAAAAAAAAATCACTTATTGACTGGTCTCGTGTTGTATAATATAATCTAATAATAAGACCTGCTCTCAGAGGAAATATTCAATAGATACAGTGTTCACGCAGATTTTCCACCGCGTGCTCAGACACATTAAATGTAACACAGCTGTCCAGTTAGTGTCTATTGACCATGCCACTCCAGAAGGAAGGAGGCGGTATTTCTCTCGAACCCTGAAGCGGTCCCTCCCATCAGTCCGTGAGCCTATGATTTGCATTCTCTGTGGACTTACCTTGAGACAATAATTAAATGGCCACTCATTTAGAGAGCTCTCTGCAGTCTTCCTGGTAGTTCAATGCAAAATAACAGCCTAGTGTACTTATAGCGAATGGCTAAGAGCAGCTCGCTTCTCATGCCAATAGAATCTCTCATCAGTGGTCCCTTTCGGGGGGCGCTTTGTGGAGAGTGCTGCGCATGCGTGATCTCTGCCTGGCCTGCAGCTGTGAGAAGTGAGTGGTGCGTTGGTTATGTCCATGGCGCCAGGGGTAATAGAAAGGAAAGTGTGTGGTTATGGCAGTTACATGGTTGATCAGTTGCAATGCTCGGATAGAACCCAAGCAGTCAGGGACCGTTAGTGTATGCTCTTAATCTCACTATACTGCCCGACATCGGAGCTCTTCAGTCTTCCATTCATTCCTAAATTTTTTTTAAGTATGTTTTTATTGATTTTGTTTTTGTTTTGTTTTTAAGAGAGAGAGGAAGGATGGGGGGAGAGAGATAGGAACATCAATGAGAGAGAGTAACATCGATTGGCTACATCCTGCATGCCCCCTACTGGGGATTGAGCCCACAACCCTGAGTGGGAATCAAACCTGGGTCCTTGCCGAAACCGGTTTGGCTCAGTGGGTAGAGCGTCGGTCTGCGGACTGAAGGGTCCCAGGTTCGATTCCGGTCAGGGGCATGTACCTTGGTCGCGGGCACATCCCCAGTGGGGGGTGTGCAAGAGGCAGCTGATTGATGTTTCTCTCTCATCGATGTTTCTAACTCTCTATCCCTCTCTCTTCCTCTCTGTAAAAAATCAATAAAATATATTAAAAAAAACACACAAAAAAAACCCTGGGTCCTCTTGGTGCCTGGATCAATGCTTAACCACTGAGCTTCATGGGCCGGGTGGGCTAATTCCTAAATTTTATCCTGGACACGGTACTTGGCACAAGCGAGGAAGAGGAAGGTGGCAGGAAGTTGCACTTACTGAATATATTCCATACATATGAGGCCATGCTCAGTGCTTTCTTACTTCATTCGCACACAAAATGTCTTATTATATGGCTTTTACAAGCAAAGGAGCTGAGCCTTAAAATGTGTCAAAGAACTTGCTCTAAATCACACAGTATTATTTCTTCAGTGTGAGATTTAAACCTAAATGTGTTTGTCTCCAAAGCTCATTTTCCTTCCACCAGGTCCTCGGGAGTCCTCCTGCTGTAGTGTAAACACACCCTCCCGTTGGGTTTCAGGAAATAAATCCTTCTTGTTTATGGTCACATCACCTTCATCCGGGCATTTCCCTCTCCTGTGATCAGTGACCCTAATTGGGTCTCACTGTTTCATTCCTTCTTTCATTTACTCAACGTCTTTTGGTGATTCATATACTGTGAACCAATATGCATTGGCCCAAACAGAGATAGTGACCATTTTCATAAATCCAAGGAAAGTCCTGTAATGTTGTGGATGCAAGAGGTTCCCTCCCCCCATCCCATCCATTGGTCAGTGAATCCATTAGTGATGGTTGAGAGCCCACCATGCGGGAGATGCTGTGTGCAGATCTTGTTATAGTGAGGTTGTCCTCATTCTCCATGCCTGCCATCAAGATTCTAGAGACCTGCCCTGGCTGGTGTGGCTCAGTGGATAGAATGTCGGCCTGCAGACTAAAGGGTCCCGGGTCCTATTCCAGTCAAGGGCACGTACCTCGTTTGCAGACTCCTCCCCAGCCCGGGCCCTGGTTGGGCTTGTGCAGGAGGCAACCAATGGGTGTGCTTCTCTCACATTGATGTTTCTCTCTGCCTCTCCCTCTCCCTCCTGCTCTCTCTAAAAAATCAATGGAAAAATATCCTCGGGTGAGAATTAACAACCAAAAAAAAAAAAAAAAGAAAGAAAGATTCTAAAGACGTTCCAAAAGCTGAGGGCTCTGGTTTCCGAATCCCACTCCCATCTAGAGCACAATGAGTAATTGCTCAACAGATGTGACGCTGACTTCAGTTTCCCAGTGCCTCCGTTTAGAAACCTCAACGTCTTTAAACCTGGAAATTTTAAAGTACCCTTTCCTACGCTTTGTCAAGGCCTAGAATGTTTCCTTTCTTGAAAATCTGAGTTAAATCCACCATCCCTTTTCTTTTCTGACTATTGCCCAATCCCTATCATAGCTTCGTTAACACTCGTAAGTTTCTGTCTCATCTTCTGATGACGGAAGCACCCCCCCCCACCCAATCTTCCATCCCTCCAGATGGCCTTAGCTGTAATATGGAACCCAAGAAGCCAGGATTCCCTATTGTGAAACTTACAAAATACTTTTACTTTCCCACAGTGAGAAATTGTATTCATATATATATATATATATATATCTCCTATCTAATAAAAGAGTAATATGCAAATTGACCATCACTCCAACACAAGATGGCTGCCCCCATGTGGTCAAAGATGGCCGCCCCCATGTGGCCACAAGATGGCCACCACAAGATGGCCAGCAGGGGAGGGCAGTTGGGAGGGACCAGGCCTGCAAGGGAGGGCAGTTGGGGGCGATCAAGCCTGCAGGAGAGGGCAGTTAGGGGTGACCAGTCTGGCAGAGGAGGGAAGTTGGGGGCGACTGGGCCTGCAGGGAAGGGCAGTTGGGGGGGACCCAGGCCTGCAGGAGAGAGTAGTTGGGGGAACTAGGCCTGCAGGGGAGGGCAGTTAGGGGGAAACAGGCTGGCAGGGGAGCAGTTAGGCATCAATCAGGCTAGCAGGGGAGTAGTTAGGGGGTGATCAGGCTGGCAGGCAGAAGCAGTTAGGTGCAATCAGGAAGGCAGGCAGGCGAGCAGTTGGGAGCCAGAAGTCCTGGATTGTAAGAGGGATGTCTGACTGCCCTTTTAGGCCCGATCCTTACTGGCAGTCGGACATCCTCAAGCAAAAACGGGCAGTCGGACATCCCTCAAAGGGTCCCAGATTGGAGAGGGTGCAGGCTGGGCTGAGGGACACCCCTCCCTGTGCACAAATTTTGTGCACTGGGCCTCTAGTGTGTGTGTGTGTGTGTGTGTGTGTGTGTGTGTATACACACACACACACACACACACACACATACCAAATATATATATTTATAATATTGTCTAACTTAAAGTGCGGAATACACTTGAAGCAGTGCCTTAAATTAACAACGTAAGATATCTTCATGGACCTTGTAAGAAGAAGTATCTTAACTTACAAAATACTTAGTAATTTGACAGTTTTAAAATGTGAAAAAGCAGCTTCCAACATAAAGATATCTTTATGGCTAATGTTGTAGATAGAGTAAATTGGTCAAAATTTAATTACTGCTTTTTATAAATTTACTGGGCACATAAAAATGACACCAATAATTTAAATGAACCCCTTTAGGAAACTTACTTTCTTATCATAATCATTAATATGACTGTACATCTTTTACCTGGCGTAATCCTGACCTGTCTAACATATGTGCGTCATAAGTCTTTAAAGGGAATTTTGAAATTAAGAAAAAGCATATTCGGAGACTTAAGTCACCTGACAGAGAAGTTGGGCCGCAGGAGGACTCCACCCTCAGGCCAGACACTGCTCCCTGACAAATGATTAATTCTTTGGCTTTCTTGTTTCTCCACCACATTCTCTTACTCATTGCAGGTCTGCATTTATCACTCCTTGTTCTAATAATTACCTCTAGCCCTAGCTGGTTTTGCTCAGTGGATACAGTGTCGGCCTGCGGAATGAAGTGTCCTGGGTTTGATTCCGGTCAAGGGCACGTACCTCCATTGCACACTTGATCCCTAGCCCTGGTCAGGGCATGTGTGGGAGGCAACCAATAGATGTATCTCTCTCACATCGATGTTTCTATCTCTGTGTCTCTCCCCTTCTGTTCCACTCTCTAAAACTCAATGGAAAAATATTGTTGAGTGAGGATTAACAACAACAACAAAATAATAATAATGATATTTAGCTGTCTTACACAAACTTGTGGTTCCATACATATGGCTTCCTGACTGGGTGGCCTGTTGGGTCATTTTATATATTAAATTGTTGCACACATTAAATGAAATCAACATTAAATGGAATCTTGGTATGGGGAAAAGAGCTCTTGAATCGGAGGAATTGATGTTTGAAATATAACTCTTAATACTTATCAGCTATGTCCTCGGGAAAGTCCCTAAATTCTGAGTCTCTTTATGCTGGGGAATAAAGTAAAACAAATCCCAATGAGTCCGTAAGAATTGTTATGAAAATTAAATGAGATGAAACTTGCAATGTGCCTGGCACAGTGACATCAGCAACATAGTAGGCGTTCACCAAATGTTGGTTCGCTTTATTCTTTAATGCTGTTATCATGTGATGTTTATGGTGGCTTCCCTTAAACAGTTACTGTTTTAAAAAATATAAGATATTTAAGAACCCACCAGCCCTCATTGTGCCGCCAACTTCCATTTTCTGCAATTCTAGAAGTTTCTAAAATTTCCTACATTGATTTATAACCTTTGAGGGGAAAAAAACATTTCTTAATTCTCCATGGTTTCTGATCACTTAGGCTTCCTGGACTGGGTAGCACAGCATGCCACATGTTTTCCTAACAAATTGCATTCGGACACTTTTCGACACTTTCATTATTTTAACTCAGGTAATAATTAGTCACTGTCAGAGGAAGGACTTAGGTTGTGCAAATCAGAATAAATTTACCTCGCCGTAGCAGCAGTCACAAATGAAGCAATAAATTAGAAATAGCAAATTGTTACGGACTTAAGAGATCACAAATCAAAATCGCTTCCAGAAATCCAGGAAAAGGTAGAGGGCTGCCAAGATTTCTTTGAGAGCTTAATTTTTCCAGATAACTTTGGAGTTGGATCAGTTTGCGACAAATCCCAGAGATGCTGCCGACACTGATCACAAAGGCGATGTTCTGAGATTTCGCCCCTGTAACGTCAGCTAGTTTATAAAAGAAGAAATGCCCTTTTCTTCTGATATTTGAGAGATCCTAAATCTTTTATGTACACTCACACACATGTACACACTTACACATATACAGAAACATACATGTACACGCACATATACACTCAGGACTGTTCAGTCCGCAGGCCGACGCTCCCAGGGGTTCTCAAACTACGGCCCGCATGTGGCCCGCCGAGGACATTCATCCGGCCCGCCGGGTGTTTTTGCCGCCGCTGCCTGTCCTGCTTAGCAGCCGACTTAACAGTGTGCATAGGAATTTGTTCATAGTTGTTTTTTTTTTAAACTATAGTCCGGCCCTCCAACGGTCTGAGGGACAGTGAACTGGCCCCCTGTTTAAAAAGTTTGAGGACCCCTGCTCTATACACAGACACCCACATTGACACACAGACTTCTGCATGTACACAAATACAGAAACACACACACAAACACACACACAGATATAATGAGAAGTAAAGAATTCTTCTGTAGAGTTCCTTTGAGTATACAAAACCTTTCCTGCTTTACCCGTGATGACACTGGTGAAATGTGAGCTCCTGAGAGGGTCCTGGACTTAGATGAACATCTGTTCCCAGAGGTGGGCAATTAAGTGAATTGATGTCGCGAGGGGAGATGTTTCTAGAGGCATGTCATGCTCGCCCTGCACTCAGCCTCGTCATGTTCCCCATTTTTATCCGGGGCCAGAAAGATAGTACAGAAGGCAGGCTCATCAAATGTTCTCCCAGGAAGTCAGACGGGATCTTGAACACAATGTACGAAAGACTGTGAATGGGTGTGAATGATGGACCGAAATATACAGTAATGTGAGCGGGCCAGAGAGAAGGTTCTGCACTTCCATCCACAGAAGCAAGAGGCCTGGAATTACTGGCTGAGAGACGTGTGGCTTCATCAAAGCCTCGCTGGGGAAGATCGGTGGCTTCCCTTTGGGAAAGAGCAATACGTGTCAGCGGTGTGATGTGGCACCAGCCAGCGAATACCGTGTAGCCTTTGATTATAAAACTGGAGGCGCCTTATTGAAGGAGGTGATCATCTTACTTAAACACCGGTCCGCTGACGGCCAGAGTGTTGTGTTCATTCATGTGAGCTGCCAACACGCAGAAACACTGGACAAGACAGTAAATGAGAAAACCCCAGTGTCCACCCGCCATGGAGAGCCCAAATCGGTACCACTCAGGTATTTGTTGAAGCTGGCTTCCATTACTGACACAGTTACCATGGAAGGGAAGAATGGCTTGGATCTCTTTGGAGCAAAGCTAAGAAGGAACTGTGATCCCGAAGGATGGAACTAAAACCAATGGGTATATTTCTGGTTAAAATGGACACTTGATGTTGAGCATCTAATTTTTCCCAACTCCTGCCGCCCACCAAAGCTATCGGCGAAATTATCCAAGTTTTCTAACTAGGGCAAACGCGGATCATCCTGATACAGTTTTCTAAGTTGTCCCTTAAAACCCCAAAGCATGGGATCAGCTCTGTGAAAACGTTTTTGTGGCCCAGTACTTGAAAAACAACACCTGCTATGCCCGTCTCTTTGATATGCACAATGCATAATAAAATTAGAGATTTCAGAGCCTTATAGCAAATAAATCTTTGTCCTAGAGATTCCCCTAGACTTTTAGCACAAATTTTTCTTATTTATTTGTTGTTTGTGTAATGTAATAATATTAGTGTCTTCAAAAGAAACAGAAAATGCATTCCTTTAATTATTGTGGCTCCCATGTGGCTCAGTGGTTGAGCATCGACCTATGAACCAGGAGGTCACGGTTGGTTCCCGGTCAGGGCACATGCCCAGGTTGCGGGCTCAATTTCCAGTAGGGGGCATGCAGGAGGCAGCTGATCCATCATTCTCTCATCATTGATGTTTCTCTCTCTCCCTCTCTCGTCTTCTCTGAAATAAATAAAAATGTATTTGAAGTGACTGGGAAAATTGCAACTCCATATGTCACAAGGGGATGGGAATGAACTCTTGTCCATTCATTACGTGTTAGGGGAGTGCCTGCAGTCTGACTCAGTCCTAGGTACTGAGCACGGCAATAGCGAAGTCTCTGCTGAGGAATGAGCTGTTGGTGTCTCAGCGACGCAGGAGATGCTCTGCACCAACTAAAGAGGCTGAAGTCCATTGGTTAGCTCCTCAAATGGCTGGGGGAGCTGCTGATTGCTGGCTGCCGTGCCCCGGAAGCCACCATATTTGCAAACACAAATGCATATTTACACTCTGATGAATAACGAAGGTTATTTATTGCATGTGCTTGAAATAATGGTTGATCGTGGCGTGCCGTTCATAAAACCTGCATCAAAAAGTGTGTTACGGCCTGACGTTTTCATGGCAGTTCAAGTCAAATAGTCCTTGGAAATTGTCTTGCTACCGAATTGCAATCATAAAGGCAGGAGTTCAGACTGGGAGAATCACTTTATATTGTGAACTTGTGGATAATATATAACATAAAGGGCTTAATTGAATCACTCAGTTGGGTTTTTGCCCAGAAAAGTGGGAATTGAAATGCTGATACAGCTTCTGTTTCCCATGACGCCAGTCAGCACTCCTTAGATTGGATGTAAATAATCCTATTTGCAGATACGCAATACGATGGGGGTCTGCTTGTCTGTAAACTTGCTAGCAAAGGTAATTAAATAATTCCATCTTGTCTTAATACATATGAAAAAAGTCACTGACCTCCAAGTAAGATTTGATATGCATTTTCCTTCTAGCTAGTAGAAGAAAACACTGAATTTTTAGCAACCTTTATCTTACTTTGCAACTGCAGAAGCCAGATAGAAAACACACACACACACACACACACACACACACACAGCTCAGAAGTTGCCATAGCAACAGTAATAACCACTCCTGACCCAGGTTTGGAGAAGTTTGTTGCAAACACAGTGCAAGGTGATTAGGCCATTTGATTCTTCTTTGCCTGGGATTAGAGAGTCGAACATGGTTCAAATTCTACATTTTAAAGTTCACCTTGATGTAAATTCTGAACTTCTCAAATCCTGTTGCCTGAGCTCAGCCTTATCACAGCATTCATGGGAAAATACATCAGATATGGAGTCACTTAGAACATTGTAATCTAGTCAGCGCACAGCAGGAATGAAATGTGCCTCAAAACCAAGGTGCTTCGGCAAAGATGCTTTTGGGGGTAGCTTGTTTAGAAAGAACTCTTCTCCGTGTGTTCCAAATGGACGCTGTTCATGTGACTAAACATTGAATTAATGTGTAGACAAAATAATTATGGAAGGAGCCTGACCAATGTGGCTCCGTGGTTGAGCATCCACCTAGGAACAAGGAGATCATGGTTCAGTTCCCTGTCAGGGCACATGCCTGGGCTGCAGGCTCAATTCCCAGTCTGGGGGTGGGGGAGAATCGAGGGGGGCTTGCAGGAGGAAGCCAATCAATTGATTATTTCTCTCATCATTGATGTTTCAGTCTCTCTTTCCCTCTCCCTTTCTTTCTGAAATCAATAAAAATATTTTTTAAAAATTTATGAAAGGAAAGGAAGAAAGTGTCATTTAGATACCCTTTCCAGGGAAATCCATGCCCCTGGTATCATAAAGGATGGTAGTATGAAGCACGCTACATTTGCGTATCATCTAGATGCTCTCTCTCGGTTCTTCGTCTTCCTTATGATTATTCCATCTCCGTTCCTGTTTTCTTCTTCTTCATTCATTCAGTGTTTGAATGTTGGTCTTCCCAGGGGCGCCATCTTGGCCCCTTTCTTGCATCATCGAATACTCTTTTCCCAAATGAGGGCAGTCATTGAAAGACCTATAATTCATCACCAGCCGGCTCACTCACGTCTTTATCTCCAGCCGTGATGGCTCTTCAGAGCTCCAGCCTGTTTCTGAGTTAACTCTTTTCTCTTGACTTCTTGCCAACACCCAACACCCGAAGTCATTTCCCTCAAGATGCCTTCTTCATCTCTGTGAGTTGCTTTTCCATGCTTGTTTGTGTTTGTTTGTTTTTTGCAGTTTTATTAAACTTTCCCTCAACCTTCAGGTTTTCCTTTCATTGGGGTGTTGATTTTTACTTGTTTTACTCCCCTAAAAGGTCCAGAAATCTGATCCTCTCCACGTCCTCTGATGCTGCCTGTCATCTGTCTCTCATCACTCCCGGGCTGTTTCAGACCATTTCCAAGCTGGAGTCCCTGCTCCCTCTTCCATATTGTGATATTGTGAATTATAAGTTATCCAGTCCTCACCCATAGTTCTTGCCTCATGGCTCCCCAAACCCTGGGAATTTCCTAAGTGTTAAGAGAGATAATGATGTCTTTTGTAATTTAAATGAGGTGCCCTTTGGACCCCAAGAACCAATCATGAGAGTAGAGGTATGGATACACTCCCCTCTCCTCCCAACTCCAACCTCCAGGGAGCGGAGAGAGGGCTAGAGATTGAGCTCAGTTGCCCATGGCCAGTGTCTTAGTCCAGTGATAGGCAAACTCATTAGTCAACAGAGCCAAATAACAACAGTACAACGATTGAAATTTCTTTGGAGAGCCGAAAACCGACTTCTGCGCATGGGCCACGAAGTTTCAATCGCACTGTACGTGCATGCCTGCACGTGGTATTTTGTGGAAGAGCCACACTCAAGGGGCCAAAGAGCCGCATGTGGCTCGCAAGCTGCAGTTTGTCAACCACTGTCTTAGTCAATCATGACTATGTAATGAAACCTCCATAAACACCCAGACGGACAACTTGTAGGTCTTTTTCTTTTGGAGACCGTGTTGGGGAACTCAAATGCTCCTTGGGCAGCATCCCAGGTCCAGGCTCCAGGGGGAGAAAGCTGCTCTGCTCAGGACCTCGCCCCATGTATCTCTTCATCTGCAGTTGGCTTGTAGCCTTTAAGATCCTTTGTGACAAATCTGTAACCTAGCGAGTACGAGGGTTGGGTGGATGCTCAACCACTGAGCCACACTGGCCAGGCTAAATATCATTTTAAAACACCGGGTAGCCCTAACTGGTTTGGCTCAGTGGATAGAGCATCGGCCTGCGGACTGAAAGGTCCCAGGTTCGATTCCGGTCAAGAACATGTACCTTGGTTGCGGGCACATCCCCAGTAGGAGGTGCACAGAAGGCAGCTGATCGATGTTTCTCTCTCATCGATGTTTCTGACTCTCTATCCCTCTCCCTTCCTCTCTGTAAAAATATCAATAAAATATATTTAAAAAAACACACACACTGTGTACGCTCTCAAAACTCCCCTGTAGGCCAGATGCCACCCCTGGAAGCTGCTGTCACCTCTGCTTGTGCTCTGGCCACTCAGAGACTTGCATTCTGTGAATACACTAGGCATTCTGGAACTCGGAGCCTTCTCCTGTGCCCTTTCCTCTAGATCCGTGGTCGGCAAACCGCGGCTCGCGAGCCACACGCGGCTCTTTGGCCCCTGGAGTGTGGCTCTTCCACAAAATACCACGGCCTGGGCGAGTCTGTTTTGAAGAAGTGGCGTTAGAAGAAGCTTACGTTTAAAACATGTGGCTCTCCAAAAAAATGTCAATCGTTGTCCTGTTGGTATTTGGCTCTGTGGACGAATGAGTTTGCCGGCCACTGCTCTAGATCATTTGCTAGGTATCTAGAAAACCCTGAAGACGGTTATTTCTCTCTCCGTATCCTCTAGAAAAAGTCAATAAAGGCAGTCACTCCAAAGCTTCTGTCTGCTCTGGCTCTGCCTCAAACTGGAGCCCTGAGTTAAGTAGGAATACCCTGGGCCCGGGGGCTAAGGTGGTGTTTTATTTCTTTCTGAATTGCAAACAACAGCAACGAAGTTTACCATTTGCATGGTGATTGACAGCTCCCTATATTTCATACGTTTCACATGTGTGGGAAGAAGTAGGACTTCAAAGGGCATGAAGAAAGCAGTAGGGGAGGGAAGAAATCTTCTTTGTGGGCAGTGGGCAGATGACCGTGTTGTTGATACAACAATTAAAAAAACAAGTTAAACTATCACCTCTGTTTTAGAAGGCTCTACATCCCCTCCAGTTTTCAAACTTGTGAATGATCGCCCCACATCCACTTTCTAGATTGACTCTGGGTACCACGTGCCCTAAACTTGTTTCTCGCCAGCACATACCAAGTTTTTTGGTGTTTTTTTTTTTTTTTTTTAATTACAGCCATATCATGCTTCCATGAAGTTTTCTTATTTGAATTTATGGAATTGTTAGATTGAAATGGAATTGTGTTACACCTTTAAACCTCAAGTGGCTACTAATATTTTATTAAATACAGCTGCCACCGGGCAGTAACGATCTCCACGGGATCCGGGCGTTTTTCATACCTGCTCCTTGCAGAAGCCATATGCTAGCCGTACGCCCGGGCCGCCTGGCGTTCCATGTACACCCCAGCTCTGTGTATGGTTTGCCTAGAGCAGTGCGCGGCACCTGCATAATTTCAAAACACCGAGCACGAGATGTCACAAAACAAAACCCTGCCTGGGCTGTGCTCTGCAGCTCAGAGGCGCTCGCAGGCGCTTAATGAGATCCGCAGAAAGCTGCTGCCGGCCAGAGCAGTCAATCCCGTTATACACGTTGAGGAAATCACGGTGGACTTTTGAGGACAGGTTTTTTTCCTGCCGCCATAATTAGCTTTAAGATAAATCCATTTGGTCTGCATTTGGGTTTTCATTAGGACCCGCGTTTCCCCCTCCCCGGTGCGGGGTTTGAAAGGTTTACATTACCTAGAATTGGAGCTTAAGAAGCTGGATGCTGCGGGTCTTTCTGTCATGTGACGGCTCTGGCCCAGGAGCCCAGGAGCCCACATGATAGCGCCCATTGTATGCCACGCACGTCGATAAATACAGAACATGAATGGGAATCAATACCGTGTTAGTATTGGGATTAAGCAGGCCCTTTTCGCCTCCCTCTTTTTTCTTCTTCTTCTTCTGGGGAGATGAATATGAGTAAATAAAATGAGTGTTTGTCTGAAACTGTGTTGAGGGATTAGGTTGTGTGTTTTCCTTTTGAGGCGCAGCGTGCCAACTGGCAGGCTTGGCTGCCTACCTGGGCCGAGCAGAGGGGAGGCGATGCTCACCCTTGGAGCAGCGGGATTGAGGCTGTGAAGGGCGCCTGTGTGTGTGTGTGTGTGTGTGGGGGGGGGGGGGGGTGTGGGAGGAGGGCTGTTCTCGCCCAGGAAAACCAGGTGCAGTTTGTGCAGCCGGCAAAGGTTATGCTTCATATGACTTCGTTTTCTCTCTGTAAATTAAAGGACAATTTATGAGTGTCTAGACAGGAATTAATCGGAATAATATTGGCTGCTTTTGACCCGAGAGTGCTATTACAATAAAGTATACACCACACAAATATAGGACAAAATCATTTATATAGCCTATTATCATGCCAGCATCCAGAGGCACCTTACAATAATAAAATGATTTACAAAAGAAAACACTAACAAAAACATATCTCCCATGATGAATGGCTTTGAAAAGCAAACTTAATCTGTTTCCGAAGTTACAGTTCGAGTCTCTGTAAGCGCCTACAAGATAAGGAGATTTTAAATGATGGCGAAATAATAAAACAGATCGGTGGCAGGGAACTGCAGATCTCGGGCAGAACGGCTGGTTACAATTTATAAGAAGTCAGTATGCAAGCCTGGCCAGTGTGGCTCAATGGTTGAGCATTGACCTATGGACCAGGAGGTCACAGTTCAATTCCTGGTCAGGGCACATGCCCAGGTTGTGGGCTCCATCCCCAGTAGGGGGCATGCAGGAGGCAGCCAATATATGATTTTCTCTCATCATTTTTCTATCTCTCTCCTCTTTTCCTCTCTGAAATAAATAAAAATATATTTTTTTAAAAAAGAAGCATGTGAGAATCTTCTAAAACCCTATAGGTAATAAACTAGGAGAATAGAAGTTCAACCCTAAATGAATTAAATGGCCAAGAAGTGAAACAGATTTTATCCATACATACATAAAATAAGAAAAATGCAAGCTTTTTTAGGAAAAAAACATGAAGTTCAGAAATGGAAAAAAATATTTTTATACTAATGAAATGTATTATTTCTCAGAAAATTAAAAAGAAATAATGTTCTTGAATTTGCTGCATAGAGAAAAATATTTGAAGACTTGAACAATCCATAAGGAATTTCAATATATTATGTGTCCTCCACTGCCAAAAACAACTGTTTAAACAACCTGATATTTGGTTGTGTATTTTCTGAACTTAGATAGTTTACTAAATGAAAATGAAATTTTTTCTTTAATTTTTATTTGGTTGAATACAACTGTTTTTTCTTGATACAAAGAAAATATGATGCTATACACTTTATTATTTAAAAATAACTTTTCTTCACTACTTAACTAACAGCTTATTATACAAAACTTGGAAAATACATACAAGTATCAGCAGAAAACCAGATTTACACATGATCTCCAATTCCAGAAATAGCCACAGTTAATGTCTTGGCGTATTTTCTTCAAAATAGGAGTTTTTTCAAATTAACTCTAAATTAATTCCAGCTTCATTTTAACCTGGAAAAATTAATTACTCTCATGAAAACTCACATCAGGTAGAAATGAGAATTATGGTAACTGCTGGGTCAATTTATTTCCTCTCCATGTTTTTACCTGTGCCGATAATTATTGCAAAAATATTTTAATTGAATAATTATAGTTTTAGTACTGTGATTTAGTTTAGAAAAGGAAAACAAAGCTACTCTTATTAAAACTAAATTTTAATATTATATATATATGTATATATATGTATATATTATATTGTTAACTTCAAGTTGTACAACATTTAGCCATTTACTTTCCTTTTTTGCCTAAGTAATGTTGATTAATGAATCTAATATCTTTTGTATACACACACACACATATATATATATATATATATATGTACATATATATATATACACACATATATACATATATATATACATATATATATATAGATATATCTATATATATATATATCTATATATCTATATATACACTAGAAGCCCGGTGCACAAAATTTGTGCACGGCGGGGAGTTGTCCCTCAGCCCAGCCTGTACCCTCTCCAATCTGGGACTCCTGGAGGGATGTCCGACTGCCCGTTTAGGCCCGATCCCTCTCACAATCCAGGACTGCTGGCTCCCAACTGCTTGCCTGCCTGCCTTCCTGATTGCCCCTAACCACTTCTGCCTGCCAGCCTGATCACCCCCTAACCACTCTGCTGCCAGCCTGGTTGATGCTTAACTGCTCCCCTGCCAGCCTGTTTGCCCCCAACTTCCCTCCTCTGCCAGCCTAGTCACCCCTAACTGCCCTCTACTGCAGGGTGGATCACCTCCAACTGCCCTCCCTTTCAAGCCTGGTCCCTCTCAACTGCCCTCCCTTGCAGGCCTGGTCCCTCACAACTGCCCTCTCCTGCTGGCCATCTTGTGGTGGCCATCTTGTGTCCACATGGGGGCAGGATCTTTGACCACATGGGGGCAGCGATATTGTGTGTTGCAGTGATGATCAATCTGCATAGTACTCTTTTATTAGATAGGATATATATATATACTGGTATAGATAGCCTATATAATAAAAAGCTAATATGCAAATCGACCGAACAGCAGAACGACAGGCCGCTACAACGCTCACTGACCACCAGGGGGCAGACGCTCAACACAGGAGCTGTCCCCTGGTGGTCGGTGCACTCCCACAAGGGGAGCACTGCTCAGCCAGAAGCCCTGAGCCTGGCTCATGGCTGGCAAACTCAGCAGTGGTGGCGGGAGCCTCTCCTGCCTCCGCGGCAGCACTAAGGATGTCTGACAGACAGCTTAGGCCCTGCGGGAGTGGGCCTAAGCCATCTGTTGGACATCCTCTGAGGCCTCCTGGACTGCAAGAGGGCGCAGGACGGGCTGAGGGACCCCCCCCCCCCCCCCCCGCCAAGTGCACAAATTTCGTGCACCAGGCCTCTAGTATATACATAAGCTCCTTTCTATACTGTAAGACGAGGAATTATTCTCCTGTTCTACATTTGTCCGCTTGCTCAAACAAAGAAGAAAATGGAGCAGAAGGTGGGAGGCTCTATTTCTGTTTTTGTTCCGGAAGTCTGGTCCTGAATGAGAGTTTAGTCGGCTGAGAACATGGCTGCACAGGCTGGGCACCTCTGTGTGACGCCACTGAGCTCTGGCTCACGGTGACCTGGGCAGTGACACCCTGTGTCTCATTTCAGTGTGGATCATTTCGAACGGTACCATTGTGAATTGCTGTTCTAGGGGGAAGGAAGATCAAGACCAAAACTGTCGCAAAGGAAATACAATACAAATAGAATGTGAATCCTGTCAGATCAAAGGCTCTGAATTTGGACTTGTATACGTCATTTGCTGTCTCTTTGCCCCTTAAGTTTTTTGAATCCTTGCTCATATTCTCTTCTCTCCTGTCTTTCGAACAGATTCTGCCAAGTTCTAAGGGAGGTGGCAATAAAAACAGAGTAACAACTGGAAAAAAATAGTTAAATAAGTTTGTTGTAAAGACACTGAGAGACAAGGCCCCTCATTTTTCTGCCTCCTAGTAATGGTCATATTTTGGGTTGCATTCTTCCTTATCATGATGGTGGTGGCCACATAGGTGCCTGAAGATGACAGTAATGAAGGGGATGATACCGTCAGATTATGACAAAACTTAGATTCGACATGTCATCAGGAGCAATCAGGGACTAATAGGACCACAAGTGGGAGGTAAATAAAAACCTTTGAGGACAGATGTGGCCCCTGGGAATGACAGGAGGAAGAGCAGAGGTCACTTGTCATGGAAGGGTTTCAGTTGTCATAGGTAAGGGTGTTGCATTGGGCTGGGTCTCATTGTTAACGTGCTTGAATTAGGGAGCAGAAGCCCAGCCATGTTGCTTGTGGGAGGCTTCCGTGGCTGTTTTTGCTGTTACCCACACTCGTTTGATTATGTCCCCTCCGGGAAGGGGTGAGCTGAGAAACCTGGACTGTATTTATAAAACATAAATATCTGCATGTAAAGCAACTCTTCATTATTTACCATAGGGGTCTGCCTGGGAATCATAATAAACAACCTTAGTGAGACAGGCAGAAGAGTGGACTGAACACATCCCCTCCAGCCACGAAGGAAAACAGTCTGGGGTCAGGCCAGGCTCCTCTGGGGAGCGTTTCCACCATAACAAACCAGACAGATGGACTTGAGACTCCAAGTGCATTTCAGAACTCCAGGATGGTCCGAGGCAGTTTTTAGGGATCTTAAGTTGTTATAAACAGACTGATGTTTGTGTCCAGCATATGTGGGACATCAAGAATTGGATGGTCATCAAATAAATAATTCACATTTATGGACCAAAAAACAGGAAAGAAACTCCAGAATACGCAAAGCTATTAATGTAGTCGGAGTGGGAGGCAAAGAAAAGTCTGTGTGTCTAAGGAACTTGGAAAGACACAGCCAATCCGAATGGGCATGTAAGAGGCAAATAGAGTAAGGAGTATGCATAAATGATTGTTTTTTTTAAATATAGAAAAAATGCTGTATCTATTTATTTTATGTGTTTACTTATGGTCTTGTATTGTTTTCTATGTAACGGCCTCGTTAGCTCTGAAGATTTAAACTTCATATGAAGTTCATGGCCTCCAGTAAGAGAATCCGCACCTCAGGAGTGCAGTGGGCGTGACTGAGGGTGGTATGGGGCAAGAAATCGGTCTATTGGTCCCAGAGAAGAATGAATAAGGCCGGAGGAGTCTAAATACATTGTTATTAGCGCTCGCTGTTTTTAAAATACGCACCAACTGAGGCCTGGTGAATATATTAATTGATAATTAGGTAGGTAAGTGTTCCATAAAAATAGGAAAACGTAGTGATGAAGAATAAAATAAGTGTCTTTATAGTTTGTTTCATATTAGGGACTCAATAAGTAGTAATAAAGGCAACCTACAGCCTTGGAATATAATGGGTCTGGCATCTGCCACAGAACTTTTTATACATTTTTCTCACGATCTCCTTTGTATCTGTAATTGTGTCAAGAGATAAAAGGTAAACTGTGCCTTGTTGTAGGTAAGGAAACCTCTCTACCGCACAGCCTCCCTGAATGGTTTTGCCAAGACTTCTAAAACCTCATCCATCTTCAAACACAAATAATGAATAAATAAAAGTTGTGCAAAGACCGACATGCAAATATAATGCTAACATTACAAATCATGTCCATTTATTTGGGAAAATCTCCCTATCTTTGCATCTGAAAAACAGAGGCTTATGGCATCTTTGAAAATCTAGCATGAAATGACAACACCTTTTGGCTTCCTATAATGTCAGACATTGAATTTCTAAGAGAAATCCAGGGGCTTGGGCTAAGTCCCATGGCGAATCACTGTTACAGGAAGGTTGAACTGGGGCTTAGTCGTCCAGTGGATCTTAATTTGAAGGTGTAAAGAAAACACATCATTCAACCTCACAGCACATGAATTAATGTCTTTCTGTCACCCACCTCTTTTTTTCCCTACTCGCTGGGTCAAGGACCCTCTGGCCTCTCCTTTCCTCTCTGGGGAACTTTGGAAAATACTTTTTTTAAAAAAAAAAACATGGTTCCTGAGCTGCTAGCACCTGTATGTTGTCTCAGTCAAGACAGGTCTGCTTGTTCAGAAAATATTTCTTTAAGAAGTTGAGAACGATGTTGGTGCTCACCAGTTGAGAATGTAAACGGGCCCACTTTAATCTTGGTCATGAGAAAGGTGACCGCATAATTTATCGTCCAAACCCAGATATATTGGAGAGTGAGGAGGGGTGCTAATAAAAATTAAAATGGGACTTACAGGCATATACTTGTCACAGGCAAAGGGGAACTATGGGTCTTACAGATTGACTTGAGGGCTTATGTTTCGTTTCCGCAGAGAAAAGGGAAGCCAGTGACATGTTTAACTGAAGTGAAATAACCAAATGCATGTTTTGAAAAGATAGATTGTGCCCTAACCGGTTTGGCTCAGTGGATAGAGCATCGGCCTGCGGACTCAAGGGTCCCAGGTTCGATTCCGGTCAAGGGCATGTACCTTGGTTGCGGGCACATCCCCAGTAGGAGGTGTGCAGGAGGCAGCTGATCGATGTTTCTAACTTGCTATCTCTCTCCCTTCCTCTCTGTAAAAAATCAATAAAATATATATTTTTTAAAAAAGATAAAGAAAAGATAGATTGCACAGATCACTAGCACAGATCACTACAGTGTGGAGAGGCCAAGTGACTGTGGCTGAAAAAGCAAGCCAAGAAGTATGATGGTAGCCAAGATGATGGTGCAGCAATGGGAATGGATGGAAGTGTTCAAATATTAGAGGTCTATTGAGATTAAAACACACACACACACACACACACACACACACACACACACACCACCAACAACAACCATTAGCCGATGAGGGGGAAGGAAGAGCCAAGGTTGATTCCTTTATAATTTACCTAAGTTGAATGGTAGCTATCTTCCATTCACTAGTAACTGGCAGAAGGCTAAGATGGGTGGCCCAGGGATAAGATATTGGGGAGTGGAGAGCATGAGTTCAATATTGGACATCACATGGAGACTTTCATAATAACATCTGTATTAGGGTTCTCCAGAGAATCTGAAGATTAGATGGAAGGATGGATGGATGCATGATTGAGTGATGATAGATAGATGATAGATAGATAGATAGATAGATAGATAGATAGATAGATAGATAGATAGATAGATGGAATTATGGAGGCTGTTAAGTCCCAAGATCTGAAGGATGAGTTGGGAAGCTTGACACCCAGGAAAGCCAGTGGTTTAGTTCAGTCCCAAAGCCAGCAGCAGTTCGAGACCCAGAAAGACTTGATGTTTCAGTTTGAGTCTGAAGGTGGGAAAAAAACTCATGCACAGGTTTGAAGGCAGTTAGACAGGGAGCATCCCTTTTATTTGCAGGGGGATTAGCCTCTTTGTTCTCTTCAGGCCTTCAGTGGAATGAGGCCCATCCCCATTAGGGAGGGCGATCTGCTTTCCTCAGTCCACTGACAAATGTTTAAATGTTAATCTCATCCACAAACACCTCCAAGAAATGCCCGGAACAACGTTTGACCCAATATCTGGGCACCCTTGTCTCAGTCAAGCTGACACATAAGATTGACCCTGGAAGATACAGATTTGACCTCAGAAAAAGAGACAGGGCTTGGAAATTCAACTGAAGAACTATCCATGGAAAGCTGGTAGCTAAAGTGTTGGGCCTGAATAAAATTACATCAGCGAAAAGATGAGCAGAAAGTTGAGGGTTCTAATAGTGGATCTGCTTCTAATTTATTCCCTTATTCATTCATTTACAATTGCCCTTGCTATGTGCCAGCTATATGCTAGGAAAGGGGAAGTCACCAGTTTAAAAGGCGGGTAGGATGATGCTCCCTAGTATTCATGGAAGTTTACAGATGACCACTGAGCAAGATGCCATCTTTTGGACAAGACCCAATGCTCCTTATATGATAGTCCCTAACCCATCGGCCTCTTCAATTTATATTTTTTAATATATTTTTTTATTACAGAGGAAGGGAGAGGGAGGGAGAGAGAAACTCATCAATGATGAGAGGGAACCATTGATCGGCTGCCTCCTGCATGCCCCCTACTGGGGATCGAGCCTGCAACTTGGGCTTGTGCCCTGACCAGGAATCAGACCGTAACCTCCTGGTGACAGGTTGACTCTCAACCACGGAGCCACGCCCACTGGGCCGGCCTCTTCAATTTAGAGCAAAGAAGAGAGTTTCTGCTAATCCTTACTCTTTTTTTCTAGGGTACCATTTCCTCTCGGTCTGGACAAAGCACCTGCCCTTAAGAACACCACTGTGGCAAACCCTCCCAGTCCCCCTACAAATTATTTAAGACAATAGCCAAGCCCGAACACCATTTCGAACTGGCCTGAAAGGGCACAAACCCTTTTAAGCTGCTTAGGATACTATCTGTTTCCCTTACGTGGTAACCAGGTGACCCCAAAAAGGCACACTGAACTTCCGAAAGGTGCTTAACCAAGAGTGGGGGGGGGGGCACTCTGGCCCTAAGAAACACCGGATCATTAAATAACGCTTGCCTTAAACGCGCCAATAAAACATTGCACATTAAGGCTTGGCAATCAGAGAGATGAGCCCACAGACGCCTTCTTTAAATCCCTTTTAGAGGAATTGGACCGGAGATTTACTTTGCTCATCTTCCTATCACCGAGGGGGGGGGGGTGATCTCCCCATAGAGTTTGTTGGCAAAGCAGCCACTGCCCACACTGGTTTTCCTCTCCTCCCCAAGGCCAGTCCCGTGAGAAAGCACGTTCCCACTGCTCTGCTGTGGGAAACCCTAGGAGAAGGGCTTCTCCCAAATTCCAGGCGAATTGAGCAACTCAGAGCAGCGCTCATGGGCTTCCTTGCTGGTGTTATTCTCTGTAAAAACACTGGCATCCCGAGACAAGTCAGAAAGCGTGTGTTGGCGCCGAATGACATCAGGACAAACAGGCCGTTCCGAGGGGATCGCAGGGTTCCCTGCCAGCGCGGAGAAACCCGGAGACGCGCGGCCTGTTCTGCATGTCAATTTATGATCTTTAGAAAGAGTTGTCTTAAATTGACTGGTCCTTAACTACATCCCACCTCATTCCGTCTGAGCCAAGTTTTACAGATGCTATCTTAAAAATCAATTCAGAGCGCGGCTATAAACTCAAAAGCTTCCTCCGTGCGGTGTCTCTGGCAGAATGCAGTCTTGTGTAATTTTAATTGACAGAGATGTCAGCCTAAAGAGAATATTTTAGGATATTAGTGGGAACGGTAAACTGGTGCCTTGACATTTTTATGGCATAATGGTATAATTCCCTGGAAAAAGAGTCCACTGTCAGGGTTTATACTAAAGCAATACGCGTGATACTTTTTTTCCCCCCTTAGTAAAGGAATGACAAATGTATTACTAATTCCGCAATTGCTTTATGATGTGGAGCTGTAATTGAAATCTTTTCTGGATTTTCCAGCGAAGTTGAGCTCCTTCCTAAACGATTAATTCTAGCAAATGGACTTGAGGAGGAAAAATTGATTCCAGCTGAAGGAGTACCACCAGCTCCCTGCCCCCTTCAGCTGCAGATCCAGGCACGAGACACGGAAACTCCTGAGGGCCGACTCCCAGGTCCGCAGATACATCGATTTTAACAGAGTTGGAGTTTTCCAACAAGAGATGCGCGAAGCCCAGTGATTCATTCTCTTCACTTTAAGTAGAAGCCTAGATAAAATTTAGAAGTCCAAGGGTGGTAGGAATCAGGATTACTTTGGGATTTTAAAGCTTCATGTGAGGGTAAATGCCACTTTTTCCTCTTTTTTTTTTTTAAACTTATTTTTATTGATTTCAGGAAGGAATGGAGAGAGAGAGAGAGATAGAAACATCAGTGATTAGAGTCATTGATTAGCTGCCTCCTACATGCCCCACACTGGGGTTAGCCCGCAACCTGGGCATGTGTCCTGACTGGGAAATGAACCCTGACCTTCTGGTCCATATGTTGACACTCAACCACTGAGCCACACTGGCTGAGCTGGGTAAAGGCAAATTTTTTAAAATTCTGTAGCAGCCAGTGCAGATTTGGACCCTAGAACTTACTACGTTTTGTTGAAATATTGTCTGTATATGTCTTCTCCATTAGAGTACCCCTGGATGTCTTCATTAACTTTGTATCTGTAATGCCCTGCATAAGGTCATGGCACATAGTAGGTACTCAGGAAATGAGTGCAGAACTGAAAGTGATCATTGGAACCCAGCTCATATAAGCCAAGGGACAGTTCTGTGACTTAGAGATAAAACAAAGAATGCCACCTTTCTGAAAAAGGATTCTGCAATCCTAGGACTAACCCTTGGTCCTCAAAAAAATATGCCCTACTAGAGTGTGAACAATTCTGTCAACTTCTCATTGTTTCTGAGGCGAAAACAGTGTCCCAAACAACAGTGAAACCAATGACCATAGCAAGACACTACTACAGGACATCTGCAGGACATTGGCCAAAGGGAAATTAACGTGGAAAGATGGCATACTTTCGTCTCAGACATCTAGTCACTGGGTCCTTGCATATAATTTTAGTTCCATCTATTGACTTCAGTGATTCACGAAGCCCCTGTATCGTGAAAGAGAGAGTGATCACTTGGGGTCAGGATAGAGTATTTGGGGGGGATAGGAAGAGGGAAGGGAGGCAGATAGGTACACATCATTATGTAGGCTATACATTAATGAGACCGTGTATGCAAACTTAGCACTGTGTCTGGCTCTTAAGAATAAAGGCTTGCCCTAGCTGGTTTGGCTCTGTAGTTGGAGCATAGGCCTGCGGACTGAAGGGTCCTGGGTTCGATTCCAGTCAAGGGCACATGCCCCGGTTGTGGGCTTGATCCCCATTAGGGGGCGTGCAGGAGGCAGATGATCCATGATTCTCTCTCCTCTTTCATGTCTCTATCGCTCTCTCCCCCTCTTCCTTCCTCTCTGAAATCAATAAAAATATTACATATATATATTTAAAAAAATAAATATATATTAAGAAACAGGCTTAAGAAACGGCTTAAAATAATGAGAGCTAGCTAAGTATAAGATGAGGAAATGTGTGCCCAATACTAGCATAGTATAAATGGTTATGTAAGAACCAGAGGGAAAGATTAGTTATAAGAAAAAAAGACACTTCCTAGCATTTGATATGGTTCTTTGAGGATGAATAGGATCTCAAAGGCGACCATAAGGATGAAGGGATTTGTAAGCGAAAGCATTTTGTGGGCCAAGGTGGGGAGACAGGGGACTAGTTTGATGTTACTAAATTTAGGTTGGTCTATGTGTAATGGGTGATCGAGTATAAATGGTAGATTGGGATTTCTTCCTGGCTGTAAATGCTATAATAATGCTATAATAACTCATAAGAAATTAAGCCCCAAAGTCCACGCATGCGCCATCTATTCTTGCCGCTGAGAACTGCCGATTCCAAGGCCTTTATCTGCAGACAGTCCTTCCTAACCAACGGCTCTCCTTAAAGCCATTGTGCAGTGTGTTTGAACTGCATCTACGCAAAGCCACGTCTAGAAGCCATCAGTAGCTCTTTCATTCTCTCCAACACATTGAATTTATAACAGCGTTTAACCAATTGTGTTCTGAGATGCCCTGGTTTAGCAAGGAATTAACTGGTGTTTCTCCCCCAAGAATGCCATGGTTTTGTAAGTTTCAGAAATGTGGGGAAAGGCCCTGTTTCTCTAGGACCGTGGTCTGCAAACTGCGGCTCGCGAGCCACATCCGGCTCTTTGGCCCCTTGAGTGTGGCTCTTCCACAAAAGACCACGGCCTGGGCAAGTCTATTTTGAAGAAGTGGCGTGAGAAGAAGTTTAAGTTTAAAAAAATTGGCTCTCAAAAGAAATTTCAATCGTTGTGCTGTTGATGTTTGGCTCTGTGGACTGAGTTTGCCGACCACTGCCCTAGGAGATTCAGGATGGGCATCTGCAGGTAAAAGGCTCTGAACAAGCTGAAGTCTGTTTCATCCCAAATCTCACAAACTGTTTCACCATGAAAACCTACTCCGTGTTTGTGTATGTGTGTGTGTGTGTGTGGGGGGGTATCTGGTGTATCTGGAATAGCCATTAACATCTCACCAACTTGACGTTTTAGGAAACATGTTTTGGGAACTTTTCAGAGCCATTCCTGAGCTGTTGCAGTGGTAACTGTGGGTGGAACCAACTCTGTGCAAAGCCTTATGGGTCAACAGATACTTCCAGATCTTGGCTAATCATTTCATCCTTGACGTGTACTGGATTAGGTTGTTCCCACCCAAATTATGGTTAAAACCCTTCTGGAATACTATTACTGAATCCATGCAACCTTAACATGTAAAATGTTTTAGTGTGTTATATAGCCTTTTCCTGCCAAAGTATTTCCACATATGCTGTAAATGGAAGGAAAAACCTGGCCAGGCTCTGTTTTCGGAGTTTGACAGATAAAATGAGTAAATCTTCTAGCCTTTTCCTAATGTCCTCAGCTCAATACCGCCTGGCCTGGTTGTTGTGTTGATAGTGTGATGCAAATGCATTAGTGTGAGGGAGTTTACCTTTAATAGCCAAACTACCCAGAGGTCAGCGCGGTGAAGGTGAAGCCTGCCTTGATCACTCTGAAGCCAATGCCACATAGGCAGGAAGCGAGACCCCAGCGAAGTTCAATGTCTTGTCCAAGTCCTGTAGCAAATTCATGACCAGACACGACCCTGGAGCCCAGACTGCCTATTGCTGCTCATAGTTCTTCGCCCGGCATTGAAGATTCCTCACACGCCGCAAGAGGAAATTTCCACGGGCTTAGAGAGAGAGGCTCGAGAAGAGACATAGATGCTCCCTATAAAAATCATTTCTAGGAGAAACCAAGAGGTCATTGCCAAGTCAGTCAGTGATAGACAGCTGTGGAGAGGAGCGGCAGCAGGTCTGTCTTCCCTCAGACTGTCAGGGAAGATGTTTGCAGATATACTAGTTGGGAAAATGCACCAAGTGACCGGGTACAATGACCTCTGGGCCCAGCGACCCAAAGTCAAGGTAAAAAATTCAGTGCATGGTCAGGCCTGTGTCTGATTGCAGAAGACACCGGCCATCTTCGTCTCTGCCTTCATTCTCTGGGCTCCCCAGGCGTCATCGGCATGCTTCCAGGGGTTTCGTGCAGCAGGAGCAAAGTGGTGGCGGGAGGGGCGCGTGGGGGACCAAGGAGAGGCTCTGTGATCTGGGAGCGTGCGAATTGCAGGTCAGCTAAATCAGGACACACAACTACAGCTGCTGAACCCCAGAGGCCCCCCAGAGCATTGCCCTACGCAGCCTCCAATCTGCGAAGGGAGCCTGGCATGGCGGAGCCTCCTTCTCCCCCAATTAGTGCCTTTTTACAGCCGCAGGATGGAAGGAGGCTTTGCTGGGCAACATTCGTGAGGCTCGGGAATATGCAAAAGATCTGTGAAATCAATCCCCATTATTTCAAAGGGTGCCGCATCATCAAAATAATGCACAGTGAACACGCTGCCGTGAAACCGCCGCCTAATCGGCTGTGATTATCTGTGATGAACCAGCAACTGTTTCATCCTTCCTTCCTCGCGTGTGCTCAGTGGCTCAGGACCACGTGTGCCGCAGCTAGACTTCCTGCTCTCGCGGGGGGGAACTCATGAATTTTGAGGTGTCACTGGGATGGAAGTTCGGGGGGACTGAAGGACTGAATGTCGGACTTAAGATCATCACAATTTCTCCATTCTTACCTCTCCTATTGCATTTGTGTCTGTGCTGTTGAGTCCCTGAATTACTTTTTTTAATGGAAAACAAAACAAAAAAAAAAGCTCGAAGAATGAACAGAAGCCAAATGTTCTTTAAAAAAAAAAAAGCTAGGTTGATCGTTATGCAAATGGCACAGTGCCCTAGTCCCCCCCCCACTTTGCCCTCTGCCCCATGCTAATAACACTCAGCCTTGTTTGGCCACAGCTTGGCACCACTCGCCAGCATTTTTGCCGCTCTATATTTCAGCCATGACTTTTGTCATATTTTGAAGAGACACTGGCACCTGGTCAGCCTACTTGCATGCCAAGCTCTGGCCCATTGAGATTTAAAATGGTTGTGAATCGATTGCCCTCTGAATTGAGAATGCACAGAAAGGCATCGGTGGGAGTCACAGTAGAGGTGCCATGCAGAGGGGAAAATAAAAGAAAGGTTATTGTGACAGGCGGCGCCCACGTCCCAGGATCTTTAAAAACACCGGCAATATTTTTTGCTCTGCGCAAAGATGAGGGAAGGAAAAACAGCTAGTAAAAGGTGCCATGAAAATAGCATGCACTTTTCTTTTGGCAGAGATGATGCAAAAAGAGAGTCTGTGCCCAGCCAGTGTGGCTCAGTGGTCGAGCAACCCATGAACCAAGAGGTCACGGGTTCTATTCCCGGTCACAGCACATGCCCAGGTTTCAGGCTTGATAGGTGTTTCGCTCTCACCTCAATGTTTCTCTCTCCCTCCTTCCTCTCTCGCTCTAAAAAAAAGAAAAGAAAATATGTCGAGCATAATATTGCTGCTGAATAATATTCTTATTTCCCTTGATGTTGCAATGCTATTTTTATAGTAGGAGTCCAATTTTTAAGCAAATGTTACAAATATTTACACCAAAGGAAGATAGTCATTCCCTATTGACCACACAGGAGAGAGATCTGTGAGGCAAAAAGCATGATCTTCAAATGTATAGGGCATGAGTGATGGCCAGGCCAAGTTATTTATCTAGTTTGCATTTTTATTCCTACTTAGAATTGAGAAACTAAAATAGATTTTCTTCTAAGTTTGTTTGTGGCTTATCTATTGAGATAAAGTTTCTGTACATATGAGTTGGATAAAGGGATGGTGAGTAGCTTATGGAGATAACTTTGGGAACCTGACCAAAATGTTTTTAAAATCCTTTCAAATAAAAGATGGTAAATCCAAGTTAAATATCACCCACTCAGGTTGCAGTCAACTTGTTTTGGCAATGAACCCATCTCCCTGTGCCCTATTGAAAAATCAGATTTTACCCCTTTAAAGAGAGATAAGCCAAAGAACTACAGAGGGCATTAGATAAAATATTCCTTCCGAATTTGGGAGAATTCTTCCCATGAAGGTTAATGTCCCCCACTGACTTTGACAATGACTCACTTTTTATTCCATAAGTAAACTCTTTCTGTCCTCCTTTGGCCAAACTCCCCGCCCCCCTTTTTAATATATTTTATTGATTTTTTTACAGAGAGGAAGGGAGAGTGATAGAGAGTTAGAAACATCGATGAGAGAGAAACATCAATCAGCTGCCTCCTGCACATTCCCTACTGGGTATGTGCCCGCAACCAAGGTACATGCCCTTGACTGGAATCGAACCTTGAGTCCATAGGCCGACATTCTATCCACTGAGCCAAACCGGTTAGGGCTGCTGCCCCCCTTTTTAAAATATATTTTTATTGAAGGGAAAGGAGAGAGAGATAGAAACATCGATGATGAGAGAAAACCATTGATCGTCTGCCTCCTGCACGCCCCCACAATGGGGATCGAGCCTGCAACCTGGGCCTGTGCCCTTGACTGGAATCGAACCCGGGACCCTTCAGTCTGCAGGCCGACACTCTATCCACTGAGCCAAATCAGCAAGGGCCAAACCTCCCCTGCTTGTGTGCAATTTCAAACATGTCCCCACTTTAGAAGGAGATGATTTTGTAAATGCTGTGCTTGACACAATTCTGCCGAAGAACCCCAACCTGGACAGTGCTCTTTGCACAGAGAGCCATAAGCAGCTAGACTTGGAGGTGTCTCCAGCCGCCTGCGTTGTCGCTTGTGAATTGTTCCAGCGTTATTTCCACAAGTGACATGTTTATTTTCGCCATCAGTTAGAGCTTCGGCCCACGAGTCCCCGCTGAGGTTCCCAAGGCCCAGAGAACACCCGGAAAAGGACTCTCCCTGACAAACACAAAGATGCGAACTCTCACCCCACACACATGCACACAGATGCCGAGCAGAGCGGCTGCTCCGTGTTCAGCTCGGAAACACACATGCCAACGAAAACCACAAATCAAATAGGACGTTTCTGTCCGGTTGGCCTTCACCTGGACGCTTTGGTTGAAAACAAGCAGATCAAAGAAATAAACATCCCCCCCCCCCCCGCAAAAAAAAGCACCCCCCACCCCCTGCCATCCGGATCTCCAAAGTAAATAAAAAGTGGTGCTGCCGAGAGTGCACTGCGGTGGCAATCCCGGGGAGAGCCCTGATTTTATCACCGCTGTACCAAATTTGTCATTTAGGGAAGCTCTTGTTCCCTTTATTGAGTTCCACTGTAGCGAACAATTTCTGCCTGCATCCCTCGTGTGTCCTTCGGTTTATTATCTTTCTCTGCGAATTGAGCCTCCACAATCAGTTTCATGGGAAGCCTAATTTCCCTCCCCGCGTATACATATGAGGCGACATCCCTGCCGGCCTGCCTCTCCCCCCCCCCCCCCCGCCCCCCACTCTCTCTCTCTTGCAATGTTCTTATCAAATGAAGAATTGTGGCTAAGGGTTAGGTGCAGATAAACATGAGTGTAGCACTTCCAGAAAGGTCGCGACCCCCCCCATAAGGTGCTTCTTGTTATGCCTGACCTTCAGATTTTCATCATCAGCCCGCCTGACAACTTAATAATGCAGAGGACCAGGATTCATTTCGCCCCTCCGAGAAAGCCGGCACGGGCCGCTCTTTCCTCTGATTATTTCCCTGCACTCGCGGCTGCCCTTTATAAGCCAACCAGAACTCCATCAATCATGCTCCTCTCCCCGCGCCTCCTCGGCCCCCTGTCTGCAGGCTCCGAGGCCGCCCTGCTCCTTTTGTCTGGCCTGGAATGTGCCCACAAAGATCCCAAACGGGGGGGGGGGCGGGGGGGGGGTGGCCAAGAACACCTTGCTCACATGCCCGCCCTCTCTCTCCCGCGCTGGGCATCCCTGTCCCAGCACCGCACATTTCTTTTTCCTTCTGCTTTCCGTTTGTGTGTTTTAAAGACAAGCTTCCAGAAGTTCCCCTCCTCGCTGGTGTGTGTTACCGTCACGCACCATCTCTCTTAATGAGCTCCGATGAGTGCCGGGCTTTCAGGCACCCCGAATGGAACTTCAAGGCTGTTTTCTCGTCTCCTGGCCCGGTTTCTTGGTTATTGTGGGTTTGGTGGTTATTCGAGTTTTTATTGTTCTCGGAGTCGTAAAAGGAGATGGAACCTGTTTTACACCTGCCTTCGGATGGATCCCGCTTTTCTCCCCGAGAGAAAGGATGAGAGAGGAGAGCGAGCAACAGACACAGGGATGGGGACAGAGAGGGCCGGGGAGACCCTGGGGTCTGTGGGAGTAGTCGGGCATTTTTTTTCACCTTGACCAGAGTAGAAATGGCAGAAGTTTGGAAGGAACCAGACTTGAGGAAGGTGCTTTAGGAAGGTACAAGCTTTAGGAAGGTGATGGTGTGGATTGCAGCCGGCTCCCCATGGCCGTAATAAGCCTGTTCTATAAAACATGCATGGACTTCACCCTTCACCTCGCAAGCGTGGCTCAGCCAATAACGAAGTGGTTTCAGAGCGCAGGGGAGAGGAGGTCTCCCCGAGGTCCAGTGTGCCGGCTGCTGGCCCGGGGACCGCGGCCGGTGACAGCTGCCTTTGCTCTCGGGAAGGGGGAGCGTCGCCCCCAGGCCAGCGGCTCAGCTGGACGCGGGGCCGGCGGCACACCCGGCTAGTGGACGTGAACCCCAGGCTGCCCCGTGAGCAGCAGGGAAACCTGCGCCCAGCTGGAGGGGGTGTGAGCGTCAGCCCAGCTCGGATCAGGCTGCTGCGCTGAATTAGATATTTTTTAAGAAATAGAAAGAAGGAGAATACACTGGAAAATACAATAGATTCACTTGATTGCTAAATAGCCATAGAAAGGGGGGCGGGGGAGATCTTAAATCATAGCAGAGAGGAGAGTGCAGAAAGTATATTGTGTAATGTTTAATCGAAGGTGTATATGGATCCTGTACTTCCCAGTAAGAATTCAAAGCCCTGTGTTGAAATAGGAAACAAGTTGTCCAGTTTTGTTTTGTTTCTTGAGAGAGTGAGTAGCAGTGTCCAGATAATGGGTCTCTCAGTGAACCCCAAAGCTAATGAACACCCATTTATTAAGGGCCCAGCACACGCCTGGTCCTGATTGAGGCACCCGGACACTCAGCACCTGATATTAATGGGCAACTGGCATTATAGACACATGGGGAAAGTAAAATTCAAGATTTCTGATGTTAGCATGTTATTTTTAATATCGATATCCCAAAAATGAATAGAATTAGATTGGAGCACTTGACTTTGACCTCCAAGAATGTAGTGTGCATGTGTGTGGCTCATATTGTGTGTATTTATCTGTGTCTCTTTAAGAATAAGGAAGTCACTGAAATTATGCTATCAATTATTCTGAAATACCAGAGATGTAAGCAAAAATATTTCTAGCAAGAGACCTTCACTTGGGTGCCCTGGGAGATTGGAGAGGGGAATGATCATCCATGACCTCCCTCAACCCCGTGTGCCTTCCAGGATCATAGTCCGTAGGCCAGGGTAGACCTCCAGCTGCAGAAGCAAGCTTAAAGGGGAAGACACAGAATTTATCTTGGTATTTCTTGAGTTTGATGCTTGCCAGACATCCAGGTGGCGATATCTGTGGATAGACAACCGTGTACATGAGTACTGGGGTGAGTGCACGACTAACTAGATTAATCGACACCATGAGAAAAGAGAAAAATGCGTGGAATGAGAAAACATATAGAGAAACCTAAAAACTACCAAGATTACAGGGTTGCCAAAATAAGGAAAAGCCCAAGTTTGAGGCAGAGAAAAGTTAAAAAGCATACGATGAAATTGCCTTGTTTGTATGTTTATTTACTGGTGCAATGTTCCTCTCCACCTCCCGCAACAAGTAAGATCCTATAGGGCGAGGGCAGGCATGCTCACAGATATCTCTGGAATATAATAGAACACCAAATAGATATCTGTATGTAAGCAAAAGTGAATGATGCGTAAAAGGAAGAGCTGGACAGTGTGGTATCACAGGTACGTGGGAGTAGAGCTTAACAAAGAAGAACCTAAAAATGCAATCCAGTGGCGATGTGTAGTGTGAAGACTGGGAAATAGACATTGGACGTGCCAGGTAGGAGGTCATTGGCGATGGTTTGGGGGTTCCTCCGGCAGAGCAGTGAGGACAGAAACTGGGTTGTTGAAAGCTGGTAAATGAAAGAGGCAATAGCATTTATGCTGCTGGATGTAAAATTTATTTCCAGGAAATGTTTGGGTAAAAGGGGCTTGGCAGCCAGGCCTGTGGGTAGACTCAAAACAGATGCTTTTCTCAGTTTTCCAGTATTTACTGGCGGTGGATGGAGCTGAGCATCTACGGCAGGCTTTCGCTATGAGTTGACTGCTTACGAAATGCAGTGATCACTTATTAATATCTATAATTAGCCCAGCCAGTGTGGCTCAGTGGGTGAGCATTGACTTAAGAACCAGGAGGTCACGGTTCCATTCCCGGTCAGGGCACATGCCCGGGTTGCAGGCTCCATCCCCAGTGTGGGGCGTGCAGGAGGCAACTGATCAATAATTCTTTCTCATCATTGATGTTTCTCCCCTCTTTCTCTCTCCCTTCCTTTCTGAAATAAATTAAAAACATATTTTTAAATACCTATAATTAAACATATAAGGAACTAGGATTTAATAGGTACCTTTTATTCTAAAATAATATAAAATACAAAAATATAAATAAAAAACATCTCTCTTTATGTATTTTATTGTTGATAGTATTACAGATGTCTCCCATTCCCCCCCTTCACGCCCTTACCATTCTATTAAATTAGCTTCTAATATTTTTCTCTACAGATATTTAAAAATGGAGGCATCCTTTTTGCCATTCAGTATTATTTTATATTAGTTTCAGGTGTACAGCATAGTAGTTAGACGTTTATGTAATTTACAAAGTGATCCCCCTGATAA
The DNA here is from genome assembly GCF_951640355.1 of Cnephaeus nilssonii. NCBI lineage: Eukaryota > Metazoa > Chordata > Mammalia > Chiroptera > Vespertilionidae > Cnephaeus > Cnephaeus nilssonii. The sequence goes on along the minus strand of NC_137095.1, from coordinate 10,302,197 downwards.
ATGCAGTACCCACCTGCCACCACACACAGTTATTACAATACCATTGACTGTATTCCCCATGCTGTACTTTACTTCCCTGGAAAATGGAACTATTCTATATTTATAGTTTTTATATCTATATAGATATTTTTCATGTGCCTTTTTATGAAATGTTCTTAAGTATGCCTTTTAGTTAACTCATGTTCATCTATCCTGTGGATATACATAAAGTTTGGAACAAAAGTAGGTTTACAGTTGTGAGTGTGTGAAACACAGAGTTTATTCTTGTATTATTATTTATGAACTAGAAGCCCGTTGCACGAAGTTTCGTGCAATAGACTTTCCTTCACCTGGCTGCCAGCACCAGTTTTCCGCCAGCACCAGTTTTCGTCTGGCCACCCCTGATCGAAGCGCCTCCTGAAGGCTGAGGGCGGGACTCGGGAGGCGCTCCAATGGGGGGTGGTGGCCAGAGGAAAACTGGTGCTGGCGGAAAACTGGTGCCGGCAGCCATGCAATCGGCCACCGGCGTCTTCCGCCGCCACCGGCGTCTTCGGGCCCCATGGGTCCTCCCACAGCGCCAGCCCGTTTAGGCCTGCAGGAGTAGCGGGGAACGGGGACTCGCGAGTCCCCGCCCCCCGCTCCTACTGCCAGCCAATCAGCCACCCTGAGTCCCGCCCCCCGCGCCTCCAGCCGGCCCAATCGTGGGCGTAGCGGAGTGATGCAATTTGCATATTGCCTTTTTATTATGTAGGATTATTGTATACTTTTCCACACGAACAACTGTAAACCTACTTTTGCCCCACTGAATATACATTACGTGTGTGTGTGTGTGTGTGTGTGTGTGTGTGTGTGTGTGTATAATTGGGCTTTTTTTTTTCTGGAAACCCTTTACCTCTTTACGTCTTCTGTCATTCCTCACGTTTTTCTCTTTTCTCATCTGATCTATTTCCCTAACTAGTCTTCCATTAGGGGATATTTAGGCTCATGGAGGACATTTGTTATTTTTTGGCTGCCCAGCAACTTTTAAACATCTTTCCTGTACCTGAGGAATTTCCCGTACACAGGTCCTGCCTTCCACCTAAGAGACCTTAACTCTTCCAGCCTGCCATTCCAGAAGGATGGGGTCATGTGACTCAGCCTCAACCAATCAGAAAGCAGTGTGAGGGAAATGGGCAGATCTGTTTCTGAAGGAACAGTAATGTTGGTGTCTGGCTTTTGAGCTTCATAATGGCTGGAGTTCTGGTGTCTAGGTCCCAGCCTCAATAGTAGGAGTTGTGGGTTCTTTGACAAAGGCAGTTGGAGGGTCTTCACTGCAGTGGCCCCAATAGTGAGCTGACTGGCCCTTGAACCTGACCTGACCGTCCCTCTGTGCCACTCCTAATGAGACCACTCAAGGTGGAGTCTACTTTTGTTTGTCTGTTTGTTTAATGGAAGATTCACAGTTATCATATTTGGCTGGGTGGAATATTTTTATGTATCAATCTTCTGGTTCTTTTACTTTCCAAATTCCTTGCAGAATTTCTGAGTTGAATGATGCGAAAGTTTTTAAGGTTCTTGATCCAGGTTAGCAAATTCTTGAAAGACTCTCCCAACTAAGTATCACAGTGGGATACATGGAGAGTCATCTTGTGGAGGCCTCACTAATTTTGAATATTAGCTCTAAAAACTTTCTAATTAAATGGGCAAAATAGATCTTGATAGTAGTTTCATTTGTGCTTTTTCATTACTGAGGAGAACAATCTCATGTGTTTATGTTCTTTATTTTTCTCTTCTGGCTTAACTGTCCATTGTCTCATTTTTATTAGAGTGATGTCAGGAGCGCAGTGCACACTCAGGAGACCACTTGGATTTAACCTCATGGAGGACTTAAAAAAATTCTGGCCTGGCCGGTGTGGCTCAGTGGTTGAGTATCAACCCAAGAACCAGGATACCATGGTTCGATTCCCAGTCAGGGCACGTGACCAGGTTGCAGGCTCAATCCCCAGTAGGGGACGTGCAGGAGGCAGCTGATCCATGATTCTCTCTCATCATTGATGTTTCCATCTCTCCCTCTCCCTTGCTCACTCTCTAAAACTCAATTTTAAAAATTCTCCAACCATCCAAAGTAAACTCCTCCATGAGGTTAAAGCAGTAGAAATCGTGATAAACATTAGTATAACCTGTGGCTGCTTTGTCCTGTCCCCCCTCCTGGCCTTGACTTTCACCAAACTGCATCTTGCAAGCTTCAAGCAACCTGTTCTGCTCTGGAAAGATCTATTCGATGAGGAAGCAAAACGAAAATCTCCAGCCTCTCGTTTGGAAATAGAAGTCTCTTCTGGAAAGGCAGGGTTGGGGGTGTGTCCACCTCCATCCTGACCTGCTCCTGGCTGGAGGTAGCCTTGCAGAAAGGGAGGAGGTGGGACCCTACCTCCCTGTCTCCCCAGGGATGGGGCTACAAAGCGCTCAGGGGAGTGTGCACCGGAGCCCTGACCCCAACTTCTCCGTCCTCTGGCAGAGAACCAACCAGCTTGACTAGATTAGGATGCAAAATATTTAGCCTGCCTCTATTACAGAGAGGCGCCCTTTCGTATTCTGGAATACAGAGGGGAGCCATTGATAATTCATTTCTGAACCAATCCCATTCTCATTATTGGGGAGAGTGGGTTATTTCGGTAACTCAAGCAGAATGACCTAATTAAAACTTGATATAGAAATTCAACACGCCATCTAGTACTTTACCTGTCCAAAGTAAACACAGACAAGCACAATTTATTTTACTGGAGCATCGCCCATGCAAAATTACCAGGGAGTCTATCACAGCCAATTACAGGCCACTGTATATGCAAATCATTACTCTTTCAATTATTTATAGAGAGCTATGCGCGTACACAGTTCTTTATAGAGCATCAAACACACGAGACAAGGGCTCTGAATGAGAAAATGTGAATAGGGGGCACTTCTCGCGGAATAACATGATTAGGTGGCAGGGGAAAAAAATGAAATGTGTTTGCAGACACCTAAGGAAGGAAGGGGGGAAATATTATGACTTGGCTATTCATGAAAGCTAACCAGGAGGACAAGGATGGACCCCATGCAAAAATGGGACCGCAGCAAATGTTTTTATTCTCCAGCTTCCATTTCCCCACTCTGACACGACGGCGAGTGGGGTTCTAGACTGTGTTCTTACCTTATTTTTCACTCCGACTTATGTACAATAAAAGACACCATGAGCAAAGTTAAGAGAAAAAAAAAACACCACATACTGAAATGCAGTATTTCAACATACCTAGCAGTCCAGGAGGACTGTCTGGAATACATAAAAACCCTAAAGGTCAATAAGAAAATTGCAAACGGCCCACCCCCAATTCATAGACAAACTATATGAAGATGCAGTTATCGTATAAAGTATCATAAGTGGCCAATTACATGTATGAAAAGATGCTCAACATTATAAGCCACTGGGGGAAATGCCAATTGAAATAAGATACCTTTCTGGAAAAAATTTTTAAAAATTGGTAATATATTGGGAACAGCCAAGGGAAATAGATACTTGCAAGCAGCTTCTTTTGAGTGCATATTAGTGTGGCTGTTTGGGAGAACACTGGGAGTTTTTTTATTAAAGCTGTCTTTGAAAGCGCATATCCAGTGCCCTAGCCATTCCACTTCTTGTTGACCACCCAAGATATCCACTCAGACTGTACACAGGAGATACAGTTAACAAGGCTTTTCAAAAGGTATTTAGACACCCTGGCTGGTTTGGCTCAGTGAATAGAGCTTTGGCCCATGGACTGAAGAGTCCTGAGTTCGATTCCAGTCAAGGGCACTAATCTCAGTTGCAGGCCCCATCCCTAGCCCTGATCAGGCACATGCAGACAGCAACCAATCGATGTGTGTCTCTCACATTGATGTATCTCTCTCTGTCTCTCCCCCTGCCTTCCACTCTCTCTAAGAAACAATGGAAAAATATCCTTGGGTGAGGATTAACAAAACAAAACAAAACAAAACAAAACAAAATAAAACAAAAGGTATTTAGGGGCATGAATCTCTTCTGTGTAATATTGTAATAGTGGATACGTGATATTATGCATTGTTAAAACCCATAGAACTTTCCAACACAAAGTGTGAACCCTAATGGAAACTATGAACTTTATTAATCAACAGTATATCAATATTGGTTCATCCGTTGTAAGAAATATTCCACACTAATGTGAGATTTTAGTAATAGGGGGAAACTAAGGGGTAATGGGAGAGTCTATGAGAACTCTTACTTCTTGCTCTGTTTTTCTGTAATCCTAAAATAATACTCAAAAAAAAGAAAGTTTATTAATTATAGAAAGAAGAAGACAATGGGGCACCTTTCATTTTCTTTCTGATGTGGTGGTATTAACAATGACAGTGCTGACAATAAGGGTGATCTAGGAAGGAGATGGTGTGTGAGAGTGTGTGTGTGTGCGCACCTGTGTGCATGTGTGTGCCCAGGGGCATCTTAGCAATGACCATAGTGAATATATCTTCTTTTTATCTTTTCCAACCTTTCTTCTAAATGTAAAACTGACTTTTCTCCAGTTAGAGAGTAAGCTGCTAGAGAAATTGAAGGCTTTCCTTTTTAATCACCCTGACCAGAGAACTATGAAATGTCCTTATCTGAATGACCATTGCAACTTCTAACCAAGAAATTTCATTTTTACTTTGATAGAAAAAACCAAAAGGGGTACCATAAAAAAGAACAGTAGGGTCTTTTTGTCCTAAAAGAGAATTTAAATGTTAAAAATAAATAAAGGTCTTTTATAATGGAGTTTTCTAAAATAAATTCCTATTTTCTGTATTTCCAAAACCATTTGGTTATCATGGTCTGTAGATTTTTGCCTCCCTCCTCCCACATGTGTACCAAACTCTCTCTCACATCCACCGCGTATCTGAGATTCTCTGAGACAACAGACACTGTGGTGGTGTTGTTCTGTGCCTTGTTTGTTGGTGGGTTTTCATTCTTGGCTTCACACCTCTCTCTCTTCCAGCCCTTTCCTGCCTCCTTACTTACAGACCTTAATTGGATGCAGCCACTGCCAGCCCTCCTCTGCCTCTCATCTCCCAAGTCTTTGTGTCTAAACTTCGGTGAGGCTATAAGCCAGAGCTTCTAGACAAATTGGATGGCATATTAGCAAGTTACCCAGTAATCCCTCTGTGGATTCAAAAGACAGTATGTGCAGTCCTGAGCTTAGAGTTCAAAAACGAGAAGACCTTGGGTTTTAGGTTGGGTTTCTGGAATATTAAAGTTTACACAAAGAGGTCACCATTAGCTGATATTTGAGAAGGACTCTGGACCAGAGGACTGTTGAAAGGTTCAAGCCATTGCGAATTGACGCGGCCTGGGAGGATCCTCCTGAGGAGTAAGCAGACCAGTGCCACGTCCCTTAACAGCAGCCAGCACCCATCACTGAGCATCCAGTTAGGTCAGAGCCAGAGACTCTCACAGAGCGCACAGTGGGGCGATGCTTTCTCAGTGGGCAACACTCCCACTCCTCGGAATTTCCTGAGGACATACTGTTTGCTAAGAAGCTCCACTGAACCTGGAAACGTATGCCTTTATTTCGATGGGCTTTCCTTTCTGTTTTGAAGTTCTAGGACAACTGTTTAAGCAAATCAAGAAAAGATATAATGTAAGTGATGGCACATTCAGCTGAGACAGATTTCTTGTCAAGAGCTTAAGTGTGCCAACATACTGGTACACTGTATTTTTTTAAAAAACACACATATTTTTATTGATTTCAAAGAAGAAGGGAGAGAGAGAAAGAGAAACATCAATGACAAGAGAGAATCATGGATCGGCTGCCTCCCACACGCTCCCTACTGGGATCGAACCAGCAACCCGGGCATGTGCTCTGACTGGGAATTGAACCGTGACTTCCTGGTTCATAGATCTGTGCTCAACCTGAGCCATCTGGGCCATACACTGTCTTTCTTGAAAAGGGAAAGTAATTGGGAGGGAAGAGGGTGTGCAGAGTTCCTGGATGAAGCTTGTTTCTGGCTGCATAGAATTTAGAGAATAATGTAAAAATAGCTTATTAACTCTTGACTGAAATGTTTGTGAAAATGGATATTGCATTCCAGAGAAATTTAAATACATAATAAATAAGGTGAATTTCGTCACCAAAACGATACTTTTGGGAGGACATTTTGAATAAAGTACTAAGTAAGAAAAATAGATGTGGGAGAATTTTATATAGACAATACATTTTTGAATGAGTACAATAATATGGTAACATTAAAATTGACTGAGAAAACTTTTTTCCTTCCTTTAGTAGCTCCTGAATTAAATTATCAAGGAATGAAATACATGGAAATAAAATTAATAATGACTGAGGCTGGTTATTAGGGAGTTTAAAGTATCTTCAAGGAAGAAAAGACTAAACTTATCCAGATACGTAACAATGTATATGGTACTTTTAAATAATTAAATTTATTAAATTATAAAATAATACCTTCTCATTGAAATAAAAATTATGTACAGGAGAAAAAAATATTATTCCCTCCCCACTTCTAATCCTATCCTTTCAGTAATCAGTGCAAGAGTGTTGAGTACATCCTCCCACATCTTATTATGATAAACACTAAAAACATTTTAACTATTCTTAGATACCTTGGAATTTCTTGCTAACATAGATCATGCATTATTCAACCATATAGCCTCAGTAAATAAACAATGATTGAATAAATACATGAATGAATGAATATTTATTACTGTTTTACGGTAAAATGTCTAAGGCAAGATATTTTGTCTTATTAATCTTTACATTCTAATTCACTAGAACATTGGCATACTTATATAATGGTGTGTAGTCAATTCATCTTTCTTGAATTGTTGCATAAATGGGTGAAAGAAGGGTGAATTCAATCCTAAACTTGTTTATTACTGGGGAAAAGGAAGGAGGAAAATAACTAATAAAAGAAGCATAAGGAAGAGATGAAAAAGTGTGAGATCATTAGTGAGAAAAAGATCTCTCCCATCACAGTGGTGAAGGGAAAAGGGAACCAATAAATGGTAATGGATGATGATTTGACTTTGGGTGGCCTGCTCTCAATGCAGTGTGCAGATCATGAATCATAGAAATCTATGCTTGAATCCAATATGGTCTTCTTAACCAGTGTCACCCCAAGAAATTTATTTATTTTTTAAAGATCACTTCCTTGTATATCTTCCCTCTATTTTTTTGAGCAGTTGTCCTAGAATTTCAGAGTGAAATCTCTTCATAACAGAAGCATGCATTTCCAGGTTTCAGGGGAGCTTCATAGCGAAGAGCATGTCCTTTTAAATGTACTTGAGCAAGAGGACTTTATCTCAGGACTTCAAGCAGCCACTGCCGTTTGGTGGAAGGGGCATGTAAGATGCAGCCACTTTGCCATTCCTGATATGGGACATCAAGAAACTCATACTACAGTTGGAGATAGTGCATTCCCTATGAACGTTGCTGTGTTTTAAGGCAATATTTTGATTAGTAAAATGGGTGCTGTTTGAGTTCCGTGGAAGGAGAATTCACTGTTGGTGGGAGCAGGAACAGGGGTGAATTCAGATAACTGGTCTACCATTGGGTCCTGAAGTATGACAGAGTCTAAAGGGGGAGAATGTTCTAACAGGAAAAAAAAATCATGAGAATAAAAATGTGAGTAGAGGGTGAATGTGTTCTGTATTTATCATGATGCAAAGTAGTATTTTTTTTAAAAAGTGTGCTAAGGTAACTTCTTAAAATCTGAAGGAAGTGTCTGATTCTAGCTTCTGTTACTATTAGGTGAAATACACCTCCCCCCATTCATGCCTTCAATGAGTTTTAAATTTCAGACATGTTCCCTTTCAGCCTGTGTCTTTCCAGCGAGAATCTGAATTTTCCAGTCTGTCACCTCTTATCCCCTCGAGCATCTTCTTTGTCATTCTCTGTGCGAGTTGCAAGTGCTGGGCCATTCCTGAAAAGAGGAACGGGCTGTGGTGACAATAACTTCTCATGTGCAGACTTGTATGAGTTGATGAAGAAATGCTGGTGCAAACAGCCACCAGGAAATCATCTTGGGCAGGTTATTCTTTCCCTTTCCCTGCCACATATTGTTCATTATTGGCCTCTTCTTTTATTCAACAAAAATGTATTGGGGGCAAACCACCCACAAGATTTTGTCTAAAACATTGAGGTTAAAAGATTAATAAGATTTATAAGAAAGAACCCTTGTCTCTCAAGGACCAAATATCTAATGAAAACAGCAGGTACATACAAATGTGATTTTTTATTTATTTTTTATTTTTTTATTTTTAAATATTTTTTACTGATTTTTTACAGAGAGGAAGAGAGAGGGATAGAGAGTTAGAGACATCGATGAGAGAGAAACATCGATCAGCTGCCTCTTGCACACCCCCTACTGGGGATGTGTCCGCAACCAAGGTACATGCCCTTGACCGGAATCGAACCCGGGACCTTTGAGTCCGCAGGCCGATGCTCTATCCACTGAGCCAAACCGGTTTCGGCCAAATGTGATTTTTTAAATGGGCAATGTTTAGTCATAGGTATATCCACACCATGTCTGAGAACAATAAGAAGTGATCGGTAACTTACCTTGGTGAAGGGATAGAGCAAAGAAAACCAGTAAAGTGATGTTAAAACCAGGCAAACAGAGGGCCTTCTAATAGATCCTCTTCACCAAGATGGGAATATACTGCTTCTCCCACTGGACATTGGCTTATGTCATTTGTTCTCTTTTTGATTCTGGCTATAATAAATACAAAACCGACTAAGCTTGGGCTTGTAGCCAACAACCTAGCCACGTGTTAGCACTGCAATGCCATGCCTACGTTATCCGTTTTGTGTTACTGATTCAGCATGGAGGGCATTACATAGACCCAGGTTGTGGTGGTCTGCAGATGGTCCAGGGGGAATCCCCTGCCCAGGGCTGAGAAAATAAAATTATTTACCCTAGATTAGTGCTTCCCCAAGTGTCCTCTGGGTTTGCAGCATCAACAATACCTGAGAACTCCTTAGCAATGCAAATTCTCAAGCCCCACCTGCTGAATCCAAAGCTGTGGGGTAGTCCGGGTGTTTGTGGTATACTTAGAGTTTGAGACCAACTTCCCTACAGAAACCAGATAACACCATTCCAGTGAGCGTTGGTTTCTGCAAAGTAATCTGGAGTTTTCCAGCCAGAAAGGGAGAGGAATGGATACTGGCCAACCAAAAAGATGCACCAAATATGTCTAAGGTAGCCAAAAAGTAGCCCGGCCGGTGTGGCTCAGTGATTGAGGGTCAACCTGTGAACCAGGAGGTCATGGTTCGATTCCTGGTCAGGGCACATGCCTGGGTTGCGGGCTTGATCCCCAATGGGGGGGCATGCAGGAGGCAGCCGATCAATGATTCTCTCTCATCATTGATGTTTCTGTTTCTCTTCCCTTCTCCCTTCCTCTGAAATCAATAAAAATATGTACATATACATGTGTGTGTATGTGTGTGTGTGTATGTATGTATGTGTATATATATATATATATATATATATATATATATATATATATATATATAGAGAGAGAGAGAGAGAGAGAGAGAGAGAGAGAGAGAGAGATAGCCAGGAAGTAAGTTATACTATCTAGACTGATCTCTTTTTTGTCAAGTTCAACAGTCAGCTGTTTAATTTTATTCAGGAGTACAATATTTGGAAAAAATAAAATAGTAACAATGGGTAGAAACTCTATTTCTTTAATCACTTTAGTTAGTGAAATAGTTAAGGAAATTTTAAATAGAGCTTATAAAATTCAGTGGGCCTTCCTTTTCAATCAAAAGCTTCAATTAAGTTCTCTCTACTGTGTGCCATTTCTACTCTGCCAAAGAAATGTGAAAATCTATATTTTGCCATTGTATCATTTTAATATTCATTCTAATGACATAATATAAAATTTCCACTTTACTAAGAACAGCCATAGCATAAATACCCTATAACAGGACATTTTAATTTCAGCAGCAAAAAATATGCGCTCTTGCATCACTCTTAGCATGATGGATAAGAGCATCCAAATTAGGTTTTTAGCACAACCTTTGGACCACATTAGCAAAAATAAGTATTAACATAAGAAATACATGATGGAAAAATCTTTACTATATGAAAATTAATTCAAGATGGTATATTGATCTTCAGGCCACCTAAAATAAAATATATTAAGCAATTCTAAATATTTCTTTAGCAAAAACCTTCAATATTTCACACTTTTTAAAGCTAACTTAAGTAGAAAGAACTTACCAAGCATCGAGGCGAATCTTGATGGCTTGGGTAGGAAATTCTGCCTAGACAGAATTCCATAATTAGAGAATATTTTCCTAGAAGTGGATTTGATGTTTTTCTATCTCTCCCCTGGCTCACTCTTCCTCTCTCTGAAATCAATAACAATATATATTTCAAAAAATAATAATAATCTCTCAGTACCAGGAATGAAACCTTATTTGTTTTGTATCATTAACATCTAGTATGTAAGGTGTTGTGTGTGAAGTCCACACATGCCTACTTGCTCTGAGATGCCTCGTGATCCTCACATATAATGGTGGCTGGTGGCATGTGAGCTCAGGCAATGTGGAGAAGCAAAACCAAGAATGGTTTTTGACACCATGGAAAACGCTGATCATTCTCCTGAAAAATACAGCACGCAGCTTTTGGGTCGCCACCTCTGATTCACTACAAAGGGACCCAGTCTAATTCATTGCAAAAATAAAATCTGCTGAGTCACCAAAGGAAACAAAGCCATTTCTTCTTTTATCTGCATGGTATCAAAAGCTACCAAGATAAGAATGAGAATGTCATTGGGAACTTTATTATGTATCTAAATAGATGAAATGCTATTTATTATAAAGCGGCAGTGTATAACAATGCCAACTTCTCTTCAATGCATAGAGCAGTCCTCTAAAATCCTAGGACTTAAAGTTAGTGCGAGGAAGTGCAAACTCAGCAATACCTAGAGGCTTATGGGAAATGCAAATTCTTGGACTCCACCCCAGAACATGCATTGAACAAGATGACTAGGTGATTGCACACACACTAAAGTTTGAAAAACACTGCCCTGGAAGGTAACCTGGGATGTCAAAGAGAAAACCAGAGTTTGACTAAAAATCTCCGTGAAAGAGAAACATTTGGTATTAACCCAGTGGTGTCAACTCGGCTGCAAAGGCACGCTTTTTTAAAAATAATTTTTATGGACTGTATTGGGGTGATGTTAATTGACGTTATATTTCAGGTGTACAGTTCTATAATACATCGTCTGTACATTGTATTGTGTGTTCACCACCCAAAGTCAAGTATCCTTCTACCATTTAACTCCCTTTTACCCTCTCCTGCCTCCCCCACGCTCTTTTATTCACCATACTGTTGTCTGTGTCTATGAGTTTTCTTTCTTTTTTTTTTTTTTCTTAATCCTTTCACCTTTTCCACCCAACCCTCCACCCGCACACATTTCTAATGCAGGAGATGGCTGATAGCATTTGTATCCAACTTGTATCCGTGTTATCAGGCACCCACACTTGTCTGCATCTGCTGTTCACAGATAAAGTTAGCATTTTTGAAATGAGTAGCTATATCAATCTATTTCTCCTCAAATAACCACCTTCTGTTTATTTTCTGTCTGTGGAAGAAGGTACATGAGTCTGCACACTCCACCTTGACTTCAGAATGTATTCATTCTTTTTTAAATTCAAAGAAGAACAGAAATGTCCATCTTTGGACGACATTGAGTTTAAGAGAGTAAATATCAATAGTAAAGAAGTGGCTCAGATAAAATTGGTTTCCTTGCAAAATTCCTTTTCACAGCTGTGCTTTCTGAAACTGGCTTCAGTTTTCAATCTTGAGTTTCTCTCTTCATTATTTGAAATGCAAATAGAAGTAGTACTTGCTTTTGTATTTCAAAACCCATGATTTGAAACTTTTTAATCTTTCAAAACAATACCTTAGAGAAGGATTTTGGTTGCTTAACTATAGATCATTTCTCCCACGGGTTAACAGATAACACCTGCAGCATAAGCCCATCAAAAAAGATCTTCATCCTCCTCCTATGCTTTCTTAGTCTTGATGACTTGGTCTAAACAGGCCCCCTATGTGTCTTTTGGGGGCTATGGGCCTAGAGCTCTGTGGACTCTGGACAGAAGAAAATTTTCATGGGCTATACCACAGTCCACGTACCTTTTCTGGAAGAACTGAAACAAGTGGCAAAATGATTGCACCTGTAATATACTTAGATGCAACAAGAGAAGCCATTGTTCATATCAATTAAAAAGTTAAAATTTAGTGTGAAGATGAATGTGTGGGGTTTTTTTACTATTTTTACTATTTTATTTTTATTGATTTCAGAGAGAGGAAGGGAGAAGGAGTCAACCACTGAGACTCTCTGGCTGGGCAACGAATGTATTTTTAGATATTTTAATTTAATTATTATTATAGCAAACAGACTTTAGCCAGCACCGTTTTATAGAGTATTACAATCTTTAATCAACGCAATGTAATAGATTAGGTTTTAATTTTCCTAATTAAACCTAATTCTTAACCTTAAAAATCATTACTCCTAAATGCTTATAAATAGGATATATCTACTCATTTAAAACTAATTTAATTGAATCCACACGTTTTAACAGATTTGTGGGTAGAGTTTAGGGAGATTACCCATTTGTATCTTTGTTTTTTAGCCTCATACTGTACTATATTTAATATAGGAGTAGAACAAGTCCAAAAGGTGGAAATGAGGATGTATTCATTTGGGCTCTATGCAAAACGTGAATTCTCCCCACATTTCTGGTCTAACAAGTCTCTGTCAGTCCTGACTCAGCTCTTGCTTGGTAGCAGTGATTCCTGGGGTTTAGCAGCTTGTTTATGGAGCGGGGATGGGGAGTGGCTCTGGGTAAGAAGAACTTAGGAAGTCATACTCTTAAACAATGCTTTGCTAATACCGCGATGTACACATAATACTTTAAAAGGACGTCCTAGCGAGTGAAAGTGCTATGGGGAAGGCTCTGAATGTTTTTCACAAGGCTTACTCTTTCCCACCAGTCCCCGAGGAGTCTTGGATCCTCACAGGATTCCTGAAAAGAAAGCCCCCAACAGTGTGGGCGCCCCCTAAGACTGTAGCTTCCACACTCAGCCTCCAGCAGATCACCAGCATGACCGTCGTAGTGTTCCTACCCTTCTACAGACTCGGAACTTTCCGCTTCTGCTAAACAGATCCCCATGGCTGCCTCTCTCTAGGTGACCGTGTCTTCCGATTTCAGGGTGGCGGTTCCACACATCAGTTAGATGGCAGGTCTGAGAAAAGGTGCTTGCTTCTAGCTTGCCCAGCTTTTGCTTTTGACGTAAAGAAGGGAGTATTCCCCAGCTCTTTACATATCAGTGCTCAAAGCAGAAGTCCTCAGAAAAGAAATGTGGAGCCAAAAGATGGAAGCGTGTATTCTAGAAGCTTATCTTTGAGAACCACAGAAGGTTTGGAACAGCGTTCTTGCATCCCCCGTGTATTCTAAAGGAAACTCTAATTTGTGGTTGTGCTAGAATGGGCTAGGGTCAGAGGAGATGGAGGGAGGGAAGACCAACTGGAAGTTACGGATGTCTCTGCAATAAATATTGACATCTGACGTCGTGCAAGTAGAGAGAAAAAGTTGGGCCTAAGAAGAATTTCAGGGCCATAAGAGGCTCGGTTTGCAACTCATGCCAAGTGGAGGAAGAGAAGGGAGAGGGAGCAACGAGGGATGATTCAAAGATCTGAAGGCAGCGGTGGTGACTTGCACAGAATTGAAGCACAGAAGAGGAGGCAGCAGCTTTGAAGAGACAGGAGGAGGTTGCCAGGCTTGGGAAGGACCCATTTAGACAAGTTCATCGTGCAGTTAAATTCCAGCAACTCAATGAATATGGCAACTGCAGATCTGCATTCAGGAGTCAGCCACATGGAGACTCTAGTTGGAGTCAGGTTCCCTTAGTACTATGGTCGGCAAACTGTGGCTCGTGAGCCACATGCAGCTCTTTGGCCCCTTGAGTGTGGCTCTTCCACAAAATACCATGGCCTGGGCAAGTCTATTTTGAAGAAGTGGCGTTAGAAGAAGTTTAAGTTTAAAACATTTGGCTCTCAAAAGAAATTTCAATCGTTGTACTGTTGATATTTGGCTCTGTTGACTAATGAGTTTGCTGACCACTGCCTTAATGGATAATGACAGATTAAAATATTTTATTGAAAAATATTTATTAATCACCTACTGAACTTTAGAGTTGGTGCAAATGTTGTTGGCTATCTCTCTTGTTCAATCAGAGGCAAAAAAGGGTTTAAAACAAGATACAATAAGCTGTCAATGAATAAAGGACTATCTAACAAATGCATTTAATGTGGCCCTCATTTTTAATGGACCTCCAATGGTGTCACATTTATCAGGCTCAAATCTGCAGCCAGAGGTATTAGGGAAGTGTAGATTTACGGACACAATTCATTGCATGTGAAGTTGACCATAACACATGGCTATTTTCCTTCTGACATCACTAACAATAGGACTGAAATGCACTTGAATCTTACCAGAAAAATCAAATAAATTCCCTTCAGATTGATAGTCATACATATTTTATCTGGGAAAATAGATTTCTTTTGAGTCTAGCAAATTTTGATATATTCATATTCTGTGTATTTAGAAACATAAACAAATACTGAGGAAATAGGAGAGAGGATACAGGGGACCAATTTCTAATGTTATAGGTGTATATTTAGGGAACTTCAACATCAGTTCTAAAGAACAAATATTGAAAACACAATAATTTGAAAATCAAAGAAAAATTTGGTGAAGTGATGATTATTAGGCAACTCTTTTCAAATGAATTGTCTTCTCGTATGTTTGAGTAGGTCAAGTTCTCCAGGATTTTACCCCGATGTCAGTTTATAAGTAGACAAATCACTGAAGACCCCTCACCCTCATGGCTTCATTCTCCTTCTGTACATTCCTGCTTATCAGGTTACTAAAGGCCTGATGCACAAAGATTTGTGCAAGAGTGGGCCTTCCTTCCCCTGGCTGCTGGCACCACCTTCGCTCTGGCCAGAGCCGCCTGTCCGCCTTCCCACGCTGCCCAGAGGCCCCAAGTGCTGGGGTGGGTGCAAGCATCCTGCCCCACCCCCCGCCGCTCGGTGCCTGTGTATGGAAATTAATCGCCATCTTTGTTGGGTTAATTTGCATGCTCACTCCTGATTGGCTGGTGGGCGTTGCAAAGGTACGGTCAATGAGCATGTTTCTCTTTTATTACTGTAGATGATTGGACCCTGGATTCTTTCTAAAGCCATTCTGACTTGGCATGTCTAGAGTTCTTTCGGGTTTGGAGATGTGCAGGGGTTGTCACGTAGATGAACTACTTCCCTTGGATGGTACAACACATTTCTGTATGAATTGATGCAGCCGTAAGTCACAGGCTATAACCCGGGTTAAAATCATGCCAGGTGGGATGCAAAGAGCATCTCAGACGTTCTCACAGGAGGTATGACTTCTGTGCAATGGCAGCCCATATATAAATATTACAGGTTTATATTTTCAAAGCATATGGCCTTACTGTAAGAACGCTTTTATAGTTATAATTTATTTTTAAATAGTTTTTGAGTTAGTGAGGTGCCCTGTGCACCCATGAATTTCAAGGAAGCCCCAGACCAATCAGACTCACTCAATGTTGGGCTGGAAAATGAAGGACAGGCAACTTATGCCCATCTGGGAAATGCTAGAAGGCAAAGGAACTTTCCATGCAAGGACATTTAGGTGAAGAGTCAACTTTTCTACCTTAGCTTGCGTAGCTGAACGAGATTACACAATTTTAGATGGTAGATGATTTTTTAGATTAGTTCTCTGTATTGTTCAATAGATGGAACACTTGTTTTCCACTTTGTATTATGTCGGCAAGGTACAACTGATGGTTTGGCTCAGTGGATAGAGCGTCAGACTGCGGACTGAAGGGTCCCAGATTCGATTCCTGTACATCAAAAGGTTGCAGGTTTGATCCCCAGTCAGGCTCGTATGGGAGGGAAGCAACCGATCCAGGCTTCTCACCTTCTCTCTCCCTTCCTCTTTCTCTAAAAAGTTAATAAAGCATACCCTCTGGTGAGGATCAGGGGGAAAAAAGGTTACCTGAGAGCAGGAGATGGTGTTAGGTAGGAAAGGAACAGGCTCATACATTTCCTAACATACATCCTCTAAAGATGGGGAACAGATCACGTATTGTTTGATGTGTAACATTTTGAGTTTGTTGTATTAGCGATACCTAGTACCCTACTTAGAGCTACTGAGTTATAAATTTCATTGGAAAGAAATTGAGCCCATTTCTGAGTGATACGTGCATTACTGGTCAGTTTACTGCATTGAAGACCTGGCAAGGTCTCAAAATAAATGATTTCATTTACTTGGCCATGAGAAACATGATATAGTTTCCCAAATGAGGTCTGCATGAGGCTAATTTTTTCAAATAGAGAATTTCTTTGTTTCTAAGAGTTTAAAGAAGCATGCAAGGGTGTTAAGTAGAATATTGGATTACAATGTCATTGGGAGCAATATGGGTCATATAAACAATGGGCTCTAATATAGCAAATATTTTTAAAGCACTTACACTTTATAGTCTCTTGGTTATGAAAGTACATGCTAACTTTAAAATATTTAGAATATCTAGGAAAATAATTGAAAACACAATTAAAAATCTCTTTTCAAGCACTTAGAACAGTGGCCATTAAGAGTTTTACTTTTCTCCTAATGTATTCAGTTCCCATTTATATAGTGTTATGTTATGAATGTAGCTATAGGTTCTAAGCCTCACCCAAGGATGTTTTTACTGATTTGGTGGGGGGTTTTTTAGAGAGAGAGGAAGGGAGAGAGAGAGAAACATGGATCGGTTGCTTCCCTCCCATACACACCCTGACCAGGGATTGCACCCACCTTTAGGTGTACAGGACAATGCTCCAACCATCAGTTGACTTTTATGATATGTTTGTATCTTGTCTCCATAATACGAGGTGGAAGACGTGAGTTAGAAATGTTGACCCAGATGTCGCTTTCTGGCTTTTGTTTGCTGATCTCATCAGTTCCTGTGAGTTCCTGGACCTAAAATAATTGGCTCAGCATCTTCCTGGTCAACCTCACCTTGCATCTTTGAAACATATTTTGAACATAACCTCATATAATCCCACCTCACTATCACCCACTGGTAACTGAGAGGAGAAATAGACTCAATGCTTAGTGCTGCAAAGAAGACAGATCCTGCCCTAGCCGGTTTGGCTCAGTGGATAGAGCATCGGACTGCAGACTGAAGGGTCCTAGGTTCGATTCCGGTCGAGGGCACATGCCTGGGTTGCAGGCTCGATTCCCAGTTGGGGGGCGTGCAGGAGGCAGCCAATCAATGATTCTCTCTCATCATTGATGTTTCTATCTCTCCCTCTCCCTTCCTCTGTGAAATCAATAAAAAATATAAAAAAAATAAAAAGATCCTGCCTTTGCAGTGTCTAACAGAGGACTGTGCTCTTACCTGCGTGCGAAGCCACGGGGAATTAGAATGTCCTCCATTTTAATGCATATGAAGACCACTCAGTAAGTTCTCATTTGCCCTCCCTTCACCTCAAAGTACATGTCAATGAATATGAAAGTATTCCTGTGATTTAACCTACTCCTTTTCATTGCAACCTTACTATTTGCTTTTTTTTTTTTTAATCATCCCTACCCCACCCCAGACTGCAGCAAAAATGCCTGGGTTCCATTTCTTTTACACCCCTTCTTGCTAAATTATTACTAGGTTTGAGCTTTAAAAATACGTTCACAGACAGCTCACGTTGGGGACATAAACACGTTTAATTCATTTGTCATTAGGCCACGCGACACCGTGTCCCTTTAACTCGGCAGCCCTGCAGTAGGCTAGCGGAAGCCCCTCTTGGCTGCGTGGGTTAGTTAAGATGTATCTGGCTGTTTTGCACTATCTTTAGTATGCAGGGAGCAGAGAGATGGAGATAAAAGGCGAAATGTCTATCTTTGAGTCCTCCGCAATACCAAGTAAGTTATCAACCCGCTAACATGCATGTCTGAATAGACTCCTTTGGCAACAGTGAGATGTTATCTTCCGTGACATGCGGATTCCTCCCTCATGTCAGTCCCGGGAAGTACTAAAGGATGAACGCGCTAGTCAAATGAATGTGGCAACACCGCTGGGAACGTGAGCGCGTCATATTTCCCCCAGCTCCTTTAAGACGTTTCTCCAGCTGCATCCTCGATATACATATAAATTAGTCAGTCTGAAGAATGTCTGGAGGAGCCAGCTCTTTCATCTCGCGGAGTAGGCGAGGGGAGTGTGCTCTGTTCAATGCTCAGGGGCTTGTTTTTCCCCTTCAACTTTGCCATCCTCCTTCGCAGCCAGCCACACAGACGTAACTCAGAACCATGTAGGCGGAGGCCAGGCAGCTGTGCTGGGCAAGTAAGCGGACACTTGACTGTGGCTTGACCCAGAGTGGACTCAGCCACAGCGACAGCACTCAGACTGTGTACCTGATTAAGTCATGACGACAGCCATCCATACAATGGATAGGTTGTGAGAGTAGAAATCCCAGTCTGCCAGGTGCTCTATAAGCACGTCGCATCCATATAGCCTTGTGAAGGTACATTGTGTTTTCATTTTACAGAGGAGGAAACTGAGGCATAGAGAGCAGCAACTAGGGAGTGGTGGGTAGGTATTCAAACACAACATTATGGCTTCAGGGCCAGGCCTGTTGTCCTCTGCTATTCTGTCCCTACATTTTATTTTTTTTTAATATATTTTATTGATTTTTTTACAAAGAGGAAGGGAGACAGAGAGTTAGAAACATCGATGAGAGAGAAACATCGATCAGCTGCCTCCTGCACACCCCCTACTGTGTATGTGCCCGCATCCAAGGTACATGCCCTTGACCAGAATCGAACCTGGGGCCCTTGAATCTTCAGGCCGACGCTCTATCCACTGAGCCAAATCGACCAGGGCCTGTCCCTACATTTTAAAACATGCAATATGGTCTTTCCTCACCATCATCCCATATGGGGTTTCGCTGTCCCCATACTTGAATGTGCAAACATCATGTAGCAGGACTCAAAGACCTGGCGATCCTGTGTAAATGAGCCAGCCACTGTTTTATTTAGTAGAGTGGAAACCAAATCACTTACTAACCTACAACCTACGGCAAAACAATGGCTTTTTGTTTTCGTTTTAAATATATTTTATTGATTTTTTACAGACAGGAAGGGAGAGGGATAGAGAGTTAGAAATATCGATGAAAGAGAAACATTGATCAACTGCCTCCTGCACACCCCCCACTGGGGATGTGCCCACAACCAAGGTACATGCCCTTGACCGGAATTGAACCTGGGACCCTTAACTCCGCAGGCCGACGCTCTATCCACTGAGCCAAACCGGTGAGGGCCAAAACAATGTGTTTTTAAGAATTTTAAGACTACAGTGAACTTGGATGGATGTCATTCTGGACAGTACATGATACACCGAGATTTGAAAATGACAAAGGTATGAAATTTTAACTCCTGGTAGTAAATGGCTCAAATCAATGTCCCGGATGTTACTTAGGGTCTGTATGTACCAGGACCATTCTAGGACTAAGTAATGCCACAATAAAAATGAACCTCTATTTCAGTAGGCATTGCCATGATGTAATTAAAAATACGGTTCTAAGACTGTCAATATTTATATTCAAATCAATACATATCTAGAGAAGGGAGATAGATTAGATGAAATTTATACAAAAAGAATAGTAATAGCTAATGGGGAGTCTGTAGTAGTATTTAATCATAATATTATTCAAGAAGCAATTATTAAAACTTTCATCGTATATAAGGGATTCTACTAGGTGATATAATTAATACAAATTAAAAAATGTTTAATGCCATCTCTTGAAGAGTTTTCACTCTAGGTAGAAAAATTAAAAGAAATGGTGGAGAACAGTGTCAAAACATGAACATATCCATTCTGCAGAAAAGTTAGGGAACACAGAGTGAAGCAGACATTCAAAGGTGAGGGTAGTCCAGGAAGTATTCTTGAATGAAGGACGATGAACTGAATTTTGAAGAAAAGTCTGGGCACAAGCTGGAGAGAACGGAATAATGCCAATGTCATGGAAAGGTCATGGACAAAGGTATAGAAATCCCAAGCACTGTCAAGGGCGAGGATTAAGGTTTGGTGTGCTGGACACATGAAACTATAGTACCAATGAGTGTCACAGAAATAGGATAAATGATGCTAGGTTAAGGTTGGAGAGTGTAAGTGCCAAGGAAGGGGGAGTGCATTGGTATCAAACAAGTGAGAAGGAGCCAATAGGGAATGCTGGAGCAGCCGGTATGACATTGCCGTGGGTTGGCGGGACATGGTCGGAGCTTTGTCAGTGTCCTTTCTTGGAAGGAGAGCGACTAGTATTAGCAAGATTGAGCACCAAGTCAACTTAAGTCACTCCGATCATCAAGCCAGAAAATAGTGCCAATTAGACTCAAACATAGGCCTATCTGAATCCACACTCACACCCTCCAGATGGTTTCGCCAAAGACAAAATTCACAACTCTCTCTCTCTCTCTCTCTATTCTGTATTTCCCATAGAAATATCTGTTTAGTGCTTTTCCTTCTATAAAAGAGGTGCCAGCACTCATAACTTGGTGGATTATGAAATAAATTCCCATCGTCCCCATGTCCCCTTGCCCTCTCTTCCCCTTCTCTATTTGCATTGGCACGAGAACTTCTAGTTCCACTAAACGAGTCATTGGGGACCAGAAAATTAATCTATTTGAGCGGATGTATATAAACGTTGCTCAGAATAGAATCACAAAACAGCCCAGTATTTACATAAGGTCCCTATAATTGATGACCTTTTATAGTTTTGTGTGAAGAACCCGAGGTGAGCTCTAAGGAGCTACATGGGAAATATCAACATGATGAGAAATAGAGGCTCCTCTCTTGAATTCTAATTCTGTGGTGACGCGCGGTGCACGTAGGAGAGAAAAGGAGCCACAGAATTGCTCCTCGGATCAATACATTCTTCGCCCCCCTGAGCGCCACGACGGCTGATGCTGATTCAGTACTGTGCATTGCAAATGTTTAATGTCATCTTTTTTAGCCAAGCACTTGTCTTGAGTTTGCCTGCAATGGCCTCATTCTATTTCTGTTCAAAGTAATCATCTTGCCTGTGTGACATTTTCAAACTTCTGACTGGGATCTTTTGCACAAAACGAAGAATACTCCATTTCAAAAAGCTCACAGCTAAACATAACTCTTACTTTATGGATCAAAGGATTTTCCTCAAGATTAAGACCTTTCATTTCGCAATATTGCAGATTCTGTACTTCTTGACTAAAGTGAGGAGGAAGAGCCACTGTTGGACGTGGGATTCTTGACAGCAGTGGGTGGAGTTTTCCAGGGGGGAAAGTGCCACAGATTTCTCCAAACACAGAGGAGGCCTCTAAAGCAATAGCAAAATTCTTGAAAAAGTCAATTACATCACTTTTGCCCAGCCGGCGTGGCTCAGTGGTTGAGCTTGGACCTATGAACCAGGAGGTCACAGTTCGATTCTTGCACAGGACACATGCCAGGGTTGCGGGCTCCATCCCCAATGTGGGGCGTGCAAGAGGCAGCGATCTATGATTCTCTCTCATCATTGATGTTTCTCTCTCTCTCTCCCTCTCGCTTCCTCTCTGAAATCAATAAAAAAATATATTATTTTTTAAAACGTCAGTAATATCTCTTAAAAACAGACTATCGGGAATTAACTATCTGAAGCTTAAGTGTGTACATCATTATAAGTGACACTTTATTTTGAAGAATGAAAAGTAAAAAAGAAAAACAATAAAAAAACAAAACACCACAATCTCTTTCTTCTGAGAGTCAGAGGGACAAGAAAGGCAAATTTAAAAAAAAAAAATAGAGAAAAAGGTAAAGGAAGAGCAAATTCAGTGGAGGATCTGAAAACCAGGCAATGGTCAAGTGGAAGACAGTGAGCGTCTGGCAAGTATTTCTCAGCCCCTGCCTGCCAAGAACTTTAGGAAGAGTCCGAGGAATGACTTTGTTCACTGCCAAGAATGACGACAGAACAAGGCTCAGTGGCTAATAGACACACTCCTGTCTATAGATGCATCAGTTAGTGTCCTAATACAGTGAGGAAGCTTGCCTGCAGAGACATCAAAGCAGATACTTATTCATTTGCTAACTTAAACTTCAGTAGGACACTGCATACCTCCTTTGGCAAGGCAAGGACTATTCCCAGAAGATACGGAAATGCATACGACAGTGTAGTGAGCAAGACTGAGAAACCACTCCCATTTTTCATACAGCTGGGCAGTGCTGTGTCGAACACGGGCATTGTGGGAACACAGAGGGACCTCCGGTCAAGCTCAGAGGCCGATCCGTCTTTGCTCTTGTAGAAGCATGGGCACTATTAGCTGTTGGGGGGAGGGTGGCAGTAAGAGGACCTTAAGGGACTCTCCATCTTCGGAGAAAAACTGTGGACTGAAATGGAAATGGGGTATGATTCCAGGTAGCCCCTGAAGAGCCATGTTATTTTATATTTGTGACATCCTATATAATAAAAGCCTAATATGCAAATCGACTAAATGGGGGAATGACCAGTCGCTATGACGCGTGCTGACCACCAGGGGGCAGATGCTCAACTCTGGAGCTGCCCTCTGGTGGTCAGTGCACTCCCACAGGGGGAGTGCCACTCAGCCAGAAGCTGGGCTCATGGCTGGCGAGTGCAGCGGCACTAAGGAGCAAGGGGTCCCGGACTGCGAGAGCCCCGGACTGCAAGAGGGATGTCTGACTGCCAGCTTAGGCCCAATCCCCGGGGATCGGGCCTAAGCCAGCAGTCAGACATCCCCTGAGGGGTGTTCCGGACTGCAAGAGGGCGCAGGCCTGGCTGAGGGGACCCCCCCTTCCCCCAGTGCATGAATCTCATGCACCAGGCCTCTAGTTTATTAATTAAAAGGTATATATGTTCATTATAGATGATTGGGAAATGAATTAAAACATTAAAGTAAAGCTGCATTTTAATCCAACCACCCCACTTATTACTAATATTGTATATTTTCTTCAGTCCATTTTTCTGAACCATACCTAATACCGTGTTCTACATTTCAAGCCTATGTACTGTTAAATATTCTTAGAAAGCTTTTCTAGCTCCTAAGCAACACCCCCCCCACACACCCATGTTTTCCATAATTTCACTGGCAGCAACCATGTGATTTTTCAAGGCTGTGTGTGGGATGCAGATGCCCCCAGAATGAAAGATGTGCTGAGTAATTCCGGAGACAACCTCGTGGCTAGATCGGAACGCATTTGTTTTTGTGAATCCCGCGCTCCCTTATCACTGTACACTTTATCTCTCCAAATAGACAGTAGTGTCTGCGTGGGCTGGGATCATCTCTTAGGCCATTTGCATTTTCTATGACACTCGTAGAGTGCCGGGCATATAGTCAGTGTCAAACGATACTTGATAGATGGGACTGGGAGGTCTCAGACTCGGGTAAGAATTTAATCACACACCCTTGGCCTCACATGCTCAGGGCTCGGCACTCCGTTTAACTGGCCATAGATGAATAGGGGTTTAGCCAGAGCCACCTGGACCTCCGCCCCTGAAATCCCAAAGACCCGCCTGGTGTAAACCTTTTAGACTCGTTCCATGTTGGAGCCATAAATTACCTAATTCTTCTTAACACCAATTACCATGATTTGATCTCGGAAACGCTTGCATTCGTTGACCCCGGACTTCAGTGAGCTCATAGCTGAACCTGAGTTATGGTTCTCCTCTTGGGTTTCTTTTAATTTTCCGAAGGTAAAGGGACCCCGAGGGTGGCCTTTCTCGGAGGTGACAGTGTGATGTAATGACTCTCGGGTCAAAATGTCATGAGTCGCTGTCCGGAAAGTGATAACCCTCTTGTCCACCACTCCATCCTCGGATGCTGAGGTTAGATTCCATCTGGCCAAGTGGAAAGTGGCCAGCCAGGCTGCCGTCGGTGTCCACACCGACCTCACGGAGCACTCTGGCTGCCGATTCAATCACAGATCAGCAGCAAATCTCCATGCCATGCTCTCGGCGGAATCAGTTCCTGGGATAGTTAGGATTTGTTTGGTATATTCCTCAGTTTGCTGCTTAAAAAAAAAAAATTTTTTTTAAAATAGCAGCCTTTTCCCCCTCTTTCCCTCCTCCACTCCCTTAGGGCCTCAGCTTGTGTCTGTGCGTGAGTCCTGGGGTCCTAGGTGTCAAATGTCAGGCCTTGTACTGAGCTGTCAGAGAGAAGAATGGGCTGAGATGATGGATGACTGCGAGGCCTGAAACCCAAACCTCCACTGCAAATGCTTCTTTTACAAAAAAGCTGGGGCTACCCACAGCGCCTATATTCAAGGTCACTTCGCATGCCATTACACCCACCGCTCTGGGCTCCCAACAAGCCCGGCCATTCACACGGGGGGCTGACTTCTCTCTCCCCTGCCCAGCTCCCCCCTTCTCCCCTCCCATCCCTCCTCGGCTCCCTCCCAAGCCCTGGCCCAAATGTTGGAATGCTTAATCCCAGGCAACTCAAAAAAAAAAAAGAAAAAAGATAAACGAAAAGGTAGGGTCTTTCTGTTTTGTCGTATCGTGTCTTGTTTGTCTTCAGGCTACATTTGCTCCGAGAAGCCACGGACTGGAGCTTTCTGGAGCACAAGTCAGATGACAAGATTATTAATGGGAGCAGGGCAATGTCATATCTGATTTCATGCATATTCATGAAGGGAGCCACACAGCTGGGACCATGGGCTGTGGAGAAGGAAAATAAAGAGGTGCCTACCCCCCACCCCAGGCATGAAGAATGGCATTGTGGAGATGAGCCTGCCTGGAAAAAGTTGAAGCGAGTCTATCTTTTATTTTGAAAAGAGGGAGATAGAATTTGCAAGGGAAACCCAACCAGCTTTGGCTACGAGGACCAAGCTCCGCGGCTCCATTCTGACGAAGACCCTCCGACCTGAAATCACCTACCTGACGCTCCCCTAGTCGGACTTCGCAGAGGGACATCCTTTGCGAAGGATGCCAACAAAAGAAGGAAATGTACTGAGAAAAATCAAAAAGGAAAAAAAAAAAAGTAGAAGAAGAAAGAAAAGAAGGAATCAGTGAACAGAAAAAAAGCCTTTTTATGGCCATTAAAACATGGCATCGTCGGCTAATAAACAATAAATGATAATTAGTTATGCATGAAACCATGTAAATGTAAGAGGGATGAATCTAACTTGGTTACTGGGACCAGGATCAAGTAGTGGATGAAAGAATTGCAGGAAAGCATCTGGGATCCTCACTCCGCAGCACAGACACATGAAGAAGCTGCTGTCTGCCTGTGTCCCAGTGCCTCTCTGGAAGGCCCACTCATAGATGACTTACCGGGCAGGTCCTGGGGATTTCTAGTCCCCCTTAGTCATTGGAGCATTCCTATTTCCGGAAGTAGGTTACTCAAGACATCTTCTGATTACTAGAGGCATCTTGCTATCGTTGATACATATTCTGATTCGATGAATAAAGCTTTACAGAACCACTGATCAATTTTTATTAACTTACTAGATGCCTGATGCACGAAATTCGTGCAAGAGTAGGCCTTCGCAGCTGTGCCTCGATCACTCCCTCGCAGCCGCAGTGGCTGCCTCAATCGCTCCCTTGCAGCCTCGGCGGCTGCCTCAATGCCACAGCTGCAGCCCCGGCTTCTTCCGGAAGGTCATCCGGAAGGATGTCCAGACGGTCGTTCTACTGTTCAGCCATTCGGTCGATTTGCATATTATGCTTTTATTATTATAGGTATTTTTAACATCAGGGTTCTAGGCTTCTGTTCTTTAACCAGTAGTTTAATTTAGACATAAAGGAAATAAGTTTAAGAATTGAAAAATAGTCCATCTGACCCCTGTGATCACAGAAGCATCCCAGGGTAATCCTTCTGAGTGATGGGATGTGAGAGACAGCTCAGGGCAGGGCTGTCTGAGCCCCGTCAATGCTAGATGTGCTTTCACCTTCCAGTCACCTTGGGAGGCCCAGCTTTGAAGAGAAAATATTTTGATAGTTGAGTTAGTGATTGAAGGTAGAAATCAAGCAGACCCCTTACTGCCTTTGAAAGACAGGAAGTGTTGAGGGCTTTTGGACCCCTGGGATAAGCCGCTGAAGACGGAGGGGAACCATAAAAGGGTTTTCCACCATGATAAGGCCTGGTCAGACTTGCCACAGTGTGGAGAATGAAGGAGAGGTTGGGTGGGTGGCTAGGGGTGCAGATTGGAAGTGGGAGGAAGCGATGAGGGATTATTGCAGCCATCTGAGGACCAGATGGCAATGACCTCAACTGGGACACGAACAGTTAGGATTTGGAGAACTGGACTGATTCTAAACATTACAAGGAGGAACATCTGTATCTTGAGTAATTGCTCACTTGTGGAGGACATGGGTGGAGAAGAGGACAGTGATGATGGGAAACTCTGGTTAGGGGCACAGATGGGACCATGGTGCTACTCTCTGAAATGAAGAAGACAGGATGAGCCTAGTGAGCGTGGCTCGGTGGTTGAACATAGACCTATGACCCAGGAGGTCGCAGTTCAATTCCTGGTCAGGGCACATGCCCGGGTTGTGGGCTTCATCCCCAGTGTGGGGCGTGCAGGAGGCAACTGATCAGTGATTCTCTCTCATCATTGATGTTTCTATTTCTCCCTCTCCTTTCCTCTCTGAAGTCAATAAAAAGATATACACACACAGAGAGAGATATACATTGAGTGGCCAGATTATTATGATCTCTGAACGCATAATAATCTGGCCACTCAGTGTGTGTGTGTGTATTAGAGGCCTGGTGCATGAATTCGTGCATGGGTAGAGTCTGGCCAGCCTGGCCAGGAAGAGGGGACATGGGCAGTTGGCCGGCCTGCCTGCTGGTTGAACTCCTGGTTGAGGGGACAATTTCCATATTAGCCTTTTATTACATAGGATATACACTGAGTGGCCAGATTATTATGTGTTCAGAGATCATCATAATCTGTCCACTCCGTGTATATCCATATCCTATCTAATAAAAGAGTAATATGCAGATTGATCATCACTGCAACACACAATATAGCTGCCCCCATGTGGTCAAAGATCCTGCCCCTATGTGGACACAAGATGGCCACCACAAGATGGCCAGCAGGAGAGGGCAGTTGGGAGGCACCCGGCCTGCAAGGGAGGGCAGTTGAGAGGGACCAAGCCTGCAAGGGAGGGCAGTTGGAGGTGATCAGCCCTGCAGGAGAGGGCAGTTAGGAGTGACCAGGCCGACAGAGGAGGGAAGTTGGGGGCAAACAGGCTGGCAGGCAGAAGCGGTTAGGGGCAATCAGGAAGGCAGGCAGGCAAGCAGTTGGGAGCCAGCAGTCCTGGATTGTGAGAGAGATGTCCGACTGCCCGTTTAGGCCTGATCGCTGGGATCGGGCCTAAACGGGCAGTCAGACATCCCTTGAGGGGTCCCAGATTGGAGAGGGTACAGGCTGGGCTGAGGGACAACCCCCCTCCATGCACGAATTTCGTGCACTGGGCCTCTAGTATATTTATATTTATATATTAAAAATAGGATGAGGAATGGGTTTGTGTGGAGAAAGACTATTTCAGTTTAAGATATTTTTAGCTTGGCATATTTGTAAATAATTTAAGGAGCAATATCTCCTAAGGATATTTTATTCAGAACTCTAGAGAGAATATTGAGAGCAATGGGGCTGGGCAACTTTGGGTAGAATCTTGTGTGAAATGCTCCCATGTAGGGGACTAACTCATTAACAGCTAGTTACCACTCTCCTAACATAATACTCCCTCTTTTATATCAATTTAGGGATATAAAAGAGAGACTAGGGATATAAAATAGAGACTAGGTGTTTTTTAAATGCCTCAAATCTCCCTCATATGCCTGGCTGGCGTGGCTCACTGGTTGAGCGTCAACCTATAAACCAGGAGGTCATGGTTCGATTCCAATCAATTTAGGGGTTGCGAATTAAAAGGTAAATTCTGTTAGCATGTGGAATATACGTTCATTGCCTATCCCAAACAATTACAAAACCATTGGGATTAAAACAAACTTTAAAATTCCCATTTCTTGTACCTTACTGCATCTCCTGAAATAAGATCCTTGAACTAACCCCTTTAAAAATAAAGATCCCATTGTAAATTCTGACTCATTATTCCAGACTTCTTTGGTTAATACACATTAGCAAAAATGAGAGTCAGAACAGAACTTGGTGGTCAGACCAAACAGCAGAAAGCAGTGGCGTCTCACATTTTGGGGGCCCACTCAGATGCAGGCTGATGATAGTGCCAAACAGAAAACCCTTTGTTAATTACCTGCACTTAGCCCACTGCATCATTTCTGCAACCAGTCGAGTAGTGGATAATATTTTTTATGTGCATATATTTTTTTCTTAATTTCAGAGAGGAAGGGAGAGGGAGAGAGAGAGAGAGAGAAACATCAGTGATGAGAGAGAATCATCTATCAGCTGCCTCCTGCACACCCCCTACTGGGCATCGAGCCTGCAACCCGGCATGGGCCCTGACCAGGAATTGAACCGTGACCTCCTGGTTCATAGGTTGATGCTCAACTACTGAGCCACGCCTGTTGGGCAAGTAGTGAATAATTTAAAGCCCTAAAAGAATGCCATTTTTTCTCACACCAATAAAGCAAAGAAAAATCCTCCAGTAGGGATTGTAACGGTGTGAAGAACATGACAGGGAGATGGGGACAGAGCCAATGGCATGTTAATGACTTTCAGCATTCTCCCCGTGTCAAGTCATCAGCATTTTTATTGCCACTCTTTCTCAGCATACACTATTAGAATTTATTGAGCCAATCTGTCTCCATCACCTGTGATATAATATATTTTATTCAATAAGATACGGAATAATATTTATCTTTCAACTCCAATGACTGGCTTTCGGGACAATAACTGCTTATCAGCCAAGCATTACAAGAGCAGGAGCGGCTGTACATTTTAATATCCGACCCGAAGGTTGTCATTTTAGTATCTGTACACTCGGTACAGAAGGGCAAGACTTTAAGAAGTCACTCCGATTCAGTGGTTATGGCAAATGATAGTATCAAATCGTATTGTAAAGTTCTAGCCTAGTGAAGCATTTTGCAAGAAGGAAGGAGAAGAGACTCCGAAGTTCACCCTATCAGACTTTTGCACTGGGTTCTCTGTACCAGAGATGAGAGTCAAGCTCAGCACCAAGCTTATTCATCTCAAGAAATATGGGAATAGAGACTAGGTGTTTTTTAAATGCCTCAAATCTCCCTCATATGCCTGGCTGGCGTGGCTCACTGGTTGAGCGTCAACCTATAAACCAGGAGGTCATGGTTCGATTCCAAGTCAGGGCACATGCCCGGGTTGCAGGCTCGATCCCCAGTAGGGGGTGTGCAAGAGGCAGCCGATCAGTGATTCTCTCTCATCATTGATGTTTCCCTCTCTCCCCCTCTCCCTTCCTCTCTGAAATTAAAAATAAAAATCGACCTCATGGAAGTGAATGTGTAATTTATGTCCTCCGGTGATCGATCGGAATCTGGGTGCATTCCAGGGCGGGACACTGTGCTTCTGGTTTGCCATGCCCTTGATGTACTTGACATTCCACGGTGCCCATTGGGAAGGAGAGTTGCATTGTGGGTGGCCACTTGGTTCCATGGCGGGAGGTGTATAGCTCTTAACCATCATGCAGTGCAATTAACCAAGTCCTCAACTTTGTTCTCATGCAGGCCCCTTTTGCTTACCTCGGGTAATTTGGAAAAAGAAAGAATCAACTATTTAATCCCCACATGTGCTTTGATAAGCGTTTATTTCATATTTGCCGCTTTCCAGTTTTCTCCCTGGAATCCCTATGTCAACGCGTTGACCAAGGGTTGTCAGAGCACTGATGTGATGCAGCTGGTATTGGGTGGTGTCACCTCAGACTCAAGGGGTCCAGAACTCCTGCGGCTAAAAAGCACTGACTCATCTGCTGTTGGCTCTGCTCCCCCAGGAAGTCCCCTCTCCCAGCCAGAGAGCACAGAGCCGCACACGAGCCACTTCCTGTCATGCAGTTTATTGCTTGATTGTGTCAACTGTTGCCGACCTGCGCGGTGGGTCGGGCAGCAGGTAAAATACAAAAGATACGCGCCTTCCCAACAAGCACGTGTCATCTCAGCACGTGTCATTTAGTACCATGCGTGCCCAGTGCAGCCACCATCATCACTGCCATTTCTTAGCCTTCGTCTGAGCTCTCCTTACAATAATACTCCATCCAAGTCAGCTTTCTCTGCCAAAGCCACACACCTCTTTGTTCATGCTTTACTACATAGTAGAAGAAAGTGGGGGGGAAAAAAAAAGTGGATGTTGAATCATCCAATTTGAATTCAAATCCCAGCTGAGCTACTTCCTAACCGTTTGATCTTAAATAAACTCCGTTCTCTGCACTGCCACCCCTTTGTCATTAACGCTGCCTGTACGGGGCTCTGGTAAAGATAAATGAAATAAAATATGGAAAGGGACTGCGCCCAGGTTCTGACTCACAGTAGGTGCACTTGCTTCTCTGAGGACAAACAAAAACAAACAAAAAGCAAAACACTAAACTTTGAGGCTATATTATCCTCTCCGAAGGACACAGCGTAGAATGTTGCTTGTTGGCTCATTTATTTACTTATTATTGCACAGGAAGGGGGCGACCAGGAAGGAGGAAGTGTGGTTAGCAGAGATCGCGCATTCACCCCATTGGGAATGGCTCTAAGTGTGTGATGTAGAGTATCCGACTTCTATCTTCAAGAGTCGCCATGTTAAAGGCACGTCCTT
The DNA here is from genome assembly GCF_951640355.1 of Cnephaeus nilssonii. Lineage (NCBI taxonomy): Eukaryota > Metazoa > Chordata > Mammalia > Chiroptera > Vespertilionidae > Cnephaeus > Cnephaeus nilssonii. Next base: position 10,271,423 of record NC_137095.1, on the reverse strand, counting down.
TCTTTACTTTGGCATCACACAAGACAGTAACAGTGGGATTCAAAGGCGCGTATCTGGTTTAAGATTTGTCTCGGAGCTTCAGGGAAGCCAGAAGGAGGAGTTATATTCCCAGCGTAGCGGGGGGCTCATGGCACAGGAAACCTCAGCCCCAAAGCCTTGGCTGTCCTCCAATGACTGGAGGTTGCTTTGTTGTGTGTGTGTATTTGTGTGCTGGTGTTGGGCGTGGGAAGGGCAGGGAAAGTGAATGCAGCAGGGACATCTGAGAAAGATCTTTGGATCCGGATCAGATTTTGAATTTTGTGTGCGGGCTGACGCTCTTGCACACCAATGTCAACTCTGCCAACCTCGGCAGGTCTCGCTTTGGGCAAGTTCATCCTAAGGCACTTGGGTTATCTGTAGAGAGGAGAGGGTGCCATTTATTCTGGGAAGCCAAATGAGGAAATAAAAATAAGGTATAACCAGGCCGGCGTGGCTCAGTGGTTGAGTATGGACCTATGAACCAGGAGGTCACGGTTTGATTCCCGGTCAGGGCACATGCCGGGATTGTGGGCTCCATCCCCAGTGTGGGGCGTGCAGGAGGCAGCTGATCAATGATTCTCTCTCATCATTGATGTTTCCATCTCTCTCTCCCTCTCCGAAATAAATAAAAATGTGTTTTCAAAAAAGAGAGAAACTAGTTAACACGTATGACATTGTCACTGGTAAAGAGGAGAGCCAAAAGACCCCTTATTTAATTCTCAAATGTACATTAGCCATCACTAGGTCAAAAACATCACTCAGGTGTCTCCTAACACAAACTTCAGGAGGCCATGTGCTCCTGAACTGACACCCACCTGCTAATAGGCGTCCGGAAAATCCATTTTCTGCTACATTTGTTAATACATCTTAGTAAAGCATGAATTATAAAGAAATGCAATGTCTTAGCTAAAAGAAATCAATAATGATTTTAAACACAAACTCATTAGTATTAAAGATTATTCCCATTTTTCATTATATCGAGAAAGAAAGAAAACGATCATCCTACCAATGCTTGCCATTCATTGAACTGACATGATGTCAGATGCATTGTCCACAAAATTAAAATGTCCCACACAAGTCAGATATTATTTACTACTCCTTTTTCTTTCCCAGCAAGCCTTTCGCCTCCACACACAGTTCTTTCCAGAGATTATTTGAGACAGCTTATTAAAAAGTGTGCACATTCACAAAGACAAAAATAGATAAAGAAATCAAAAAGGCATATATTGAAACATGGAACAGATTGACGAATCTCAGAGGGAAGGTAGGGTTGTGAGGTGGGGAGAGATTAACCAGGGAACGTATTTGCATACTAGAGGCCCGGTGCACGGATTTGTGCACTGGTGGGGGTATCCTCCACCTGGCTTGTGCCCTCTCACAATCCAGGACCCCTCAGGGGATGTCAGAGAGCCAGTTTCGGCCCAATCCCTGCAGGCCAGGCCGAGGGACCTGTGCACCAGGCCTCTAGTATGCATATAAGATCTTTGGTTAATCTCTTCCTGCCCTCCCCCCTCTCCTCTTCCCTGAGATTCATTAGTCTGTTCCATGTTTCCATGCCTGTGGTTTCCACTCCTGTGTTGAACGTCTGCCCCCTCATGGTCAGGGCATATCATAGCTACCGCCTATTGGCCGGTTGGCCAGTCAGCCGGTCTCTTAGGCTTTTATATATAGAGATATGAATAGGTCATGGACAGAGACACTAGAGTGGTGGAGGCTTGGGAGGGGTGGGTGTGGAGTAGAGGGGGTCAATAGGGAAAAAAGGAAAGGGTACATCTGTAATACTTTCAAGAATAAAGATAAATTTTTAAAAAATATATCAAGTCATATAAATGATAAAAGGAACAATATAGTATGTTCTTTAACAGTGGTTGCTTTTCATCCTATAACCCAAAAGCACTCTATGTATATCAACTTAACGATACTCCTATTATATTTGCCCAAGTAATTCATTTTAGAGAAGATAAATATGCAACAAGATATCAAGTCATTTGAGGTTACTGTAGAAACAATAAATATTCTGGAAAATAGTTTTCCATCTTTTAGGTCATTAATTTCACAAGCTCATGTAGGAATCGTAATAGTCATTCTGAACAAGAAAATCTCCATGGGCTATTGTCTGTGTGTGCTAGCCCAGTTTTATTCACACATGTGTACAGTGTAATCACATGCATCTGTATGCTTCTGTTTTAGCGTATGTAGGTATATGTGTACTTGATGTGTGGACAGAGATATTCCCAGAAGGCAACTGGGTACGGAGGCCACGGCATTTCCTAGTCCTTGTGGTCTGCAAGCCAGTGCAGCCCCGAGACAAGTAGGTGAGTGGCCTTCTGCCAAGCAGGATCCCATCCCTGGGAGGCAGCTACTTGTCCCCCCCTGTGACTGTACCCCCAACGTTAGTGTAACAAGCACGGGGGCTCCCTACAGGTAAAGGTGTGAGGGTAAGGTTACCCATGTCCATCAGGGAGAGGAGCTAGAGGCATGGGGCCCATGCTAATCCTTTTACAAGGGTCCCGATGCCATCTCATCATCATATGTAACATATAGGTGACCCTGCTAGTGGTTCTCAACCTGTGGGTCGCGACCCACAGGTTGAGAACCGCTGCTGTAGAGCCTAAGACTATCGGAAAACACAGATATTTACATTACAATTCATTAACAGTAGCAAAATTACAGTTATGAAGTAGCAACGAAAACAATTTTATGGTTGGGGGTCACCACAACATGAGGAACTGTATTAAAGGGTCGCGGCATTAGAAAGGTTGAGAACCACTGATATATAAGAACACCACACCAGAAGTCTCCCAGGAAAGCAAAAGACAATTTTGTTAAAAGCACTAAAATCTCAGTGGTAGGTTTGGCATCCTGCATAAATTTCACTTCAAATATTTATTACGGAGGATTGCTCTATTTTTCTTTTCCTGGTTGCTCTTTAAAGGAGGAAATTTTCATTGACAAACCATGGGTATAATATATGAAATCAAGATCGCCTACTGCCCAGGAAAAGCCAAACATCACCAGAAAGGATTAGTTTCTTTCACTGTCTAGAAATTTTTCATGGAAGACCTTGGCTGGCCTTTTGATATTAAAACTTCCTAACAAGTATTACACAGGAGTTTTAAATTAGAACTTGCTGTCACCGAGACAGTTATAAACTGTTAAATGTGTCCTTTCTATGCTAAGCTCCTGTGAAGTGTGCTCATGGCCGTGGCCGCGACACCCTCCCTGACAAGTAGCAGGGTGAGATCACAGGCATGTTTGAAAGCTGCCTCCAGGTGGCCCCTCAAAGTGTGTATGTGTATGTGTGTGTGTGTGTGTGGGGGGGTGCGAGTGCGCATGTGCGCACGCCTGTGTCTGTGTGTTCAAAATAAGCCACGTTTCTCTGCTTCTCCATCGTATCATTCCCCCCAGTGACTCATCTTTGCATCCTCGGGAGTGAGCGCAATGTGTGGGCCATAGCGTGTGCTCAGTATGTGTTTCCCAATATGTAACTGCACTTGAAATTCATACTAGAAGCTCCCAAAGTGGAAAACTTAATCAACTAGGCTGCAGGCTCACTTTGAAATGATGAGCATATCAATCTGTCTAAATATTAAATCAATCCAAGCAGTGTTAGAGAGAGCAGGATGGCAAGTTCTGAAACCTACAGGAGGTCTTCCAACACAAGACCCTCCCCTCCTAAAGTTTTTCAAAAAGTGGAAAATGTAAGGATATTTGCATCCCTGACATTTAGTATCACTTACTATGGGCCTCTTGCTTCGAGCCAGGTATGGACAGGTTCAGTTCAGGCAAATCTCAGGAAGAGAGAATAAGATTTGATGTCTGACGGCTCAGAACCTTGATAGGAATCACAAAGGGCTGTATCCTTTTCCCAAACCCACTGTATTTCACTCCCCTCTCCCTACTCTCCCACCTTCTTCCTTGCTTCATTCCCTTCATTCTGCTCTTGGGGTGGGGGCAGAGGGAGAGGAAATCCATGAACGGGTCTCCTTCACGGTGAAGGGCAGCAGGTCAGACTCTTCATTTAAGGTTGAGAATGGGACCAAGAGCCAGGAAATAATTCCACACAGAGCTGACAGAATCTCAGCCAAAGTGCCAGGAGTCACTTGGATGTAGTTAAGGACAAGATTCTGGACTTGAAATGGGCAGGTTGTGAATGATGCCTTTTTCATTCACAATTGTATTTTTTTTTACAACAATAAAAATGTGATAGAGTTGCACTGACTTATTTTAATGAGAGAAATCCTATATAATAAAAGGCTAATATGAAAATTGTCCCCTCGACTGGGAGTTTAACCAGGAGTTCAACCTGGAGTTAGATCAGGAGGTGGGGCCAGCCAACCAATTGCCTGTGGCCCCTCCTCCTGGCTGGCCCTACCCCCGATTTCCCCCCATCAGGGGCAGGACCTGCCCTCCAACCGCTCATGGCTCCTCCCCCCTGCCAGCCAGGCCCCATCGCCCTATTGCGGTGGGCTGGCTGGACTCCACCTGTGCACGAATTCGTGCACCAGGCCTCTAGTAAATATATAAGCAGTAATTTTAATTACATTTTTTCTTCCATGATTTACTTGGTTTAATGAATGTAACACTATTACCACTTACAACATTTTATAAAAAACTGCCCTTACGTAGAACTCTGCATTCAACTTCTCTCTCTCTAGGGGGTTTATCATTAATCTGCATTATGCAGGGTTTTGCAACAGGAGAATCGCCATATCTAGTAAAAAAGAAAAAGAAAGAAACCTCGGTGAAAGGAACCTGCTTATTCATAGGTGAATTTCTCAGAGCCATTATCATTTTTATCTAATATGCACCATTCTGCACTGCTTGCCTCTAGTCCCCGTGCTTGTTAAGGAGTTTAAGAGGAGAGTCTGGTGATTTCAGGGCCTTTTGGAGTTCAAGGGCAAAGTGATTATTTCCTTAAAGGAAAAGGAGATCACGGACTCATCCCAGCCTCGGAAGTTCGGCTCTTCTCTGCTTCACTAATTAGAAGTCAGACCCAGTGCAGACCCGGAGGCTTTTATACACGCCGTCAGCCCTTTGCCCTGGGACCAATTACAGAAAAGTGTCTCTTAACATGTTACGTTCTGTGACTATCTAGTGTTCGCATACACTGTCATGTTTCACCACGCGTCATGCCAAGGCCATATAATCACACAGTTGAAGAGCTGATGCTATGTTTGTCCTCAGTTTAACTACAAACACGACTGAAGTCAGGCCGGTGGCTTCCCTGTAGCCTAGACATGAACGCATGCAAATATACACCCATGTAGTCATGTTTTTAAAATGACGCTATTGGATCAGTCAGTAATATCATGCTGTTTCTTCCGAACACTATGTTCCTATGTCCAACTTTACCCTCAGCAGCATTCTTTTTTCCTGCAAAATGAAAGCAACAGTTGAGGGTGTCTATGCTAGTAGAGAATTTGACTTGGATACCAGCAGGGACGAGCAGTCTTTTCCAGTGTGTTTCAGAGAACTTTGGGGACGCTGGTTATGTCCATCTACTGTTTAAAGTGGCTTCCTCTTGCCCTAGCCGGTTTGGCTCAGTGGATAGAGCATTGGCCTACAGACCAAAGGATCCCGGGTTTGATTCCAGTCAAGGACACATACATCAGTTTCAGGCTCCTCCCGGGCCCGGGCCCTGGTCGGGGCTCATGCAGGAGGCAACCAATCGATGTGCTTCTCTCACATCGATATTTCTGTCTTTCCCTCTCTCTTCGATTCTCTCTAAAAATCAATGGGAAAATATCCTTGGTGAGGATTTAAAAAATAAGTGAGTAAAATAAAATGGCTTAATTTTCCCAAAGGTATTAATCTAGGGGAAAGAGAGAAGAAGGAGAGGAGGGGAGGGAGGGAGGGGGAGAGAGAGAGAGAGAGAGAGAGAGAGAGAGAGAGAGAGAGAGAGAGGCACCAAGGTCCAAATGGCTTCACTGTTGAATCCCATCAAACTTTGAGAAAGGTTTATGCCCATTCTACCTCCTCTCTTTCACCCAGGAGTAAAAGAGAAACACATTCTCCAACTCTTTCCTTGAAGACAGTATAACCTCATTATTAAAATCTGACCACGAGTACGTAAAATGCCAGGACCTAAATGTTAAAATTCTAGAGAACTGAATGCAGCAAAATATAAACATGATAACTCTTTTGGGTTAATTCAGGTATTCAAGGCCAGTTTAATATTTAAAGCAATCAATATATTCACCACATTAATCAAATGAAAGAGAAAAAAATGTGTTTATCAAAGGAAGCATGCAGAGTATCTGGAAACCACTCAAACATGTACCAATAGTAAGTACATTGTGGTATATTAATACACTATAATACTATTCAGCAACAACAATGGACAGACTGTAGCTACATAGACACAAGAATAAGTTACACGAAGATACTGATAATCCAAAGAGACCAGACACAAAAGAATAAATGCCATTTGATTCCATTCATATCACGTGAAAACCAAAGGCGTGGATGCATGCTCAGGGGTATAAGGAGCCGAGGAGGTGATTATGTAAGTGCCAGGGTTCTGATGACTTTTGGGAAGAGCTATAGGAGGTAGTAATTGAGATGGGGTACCTCTAGGAGGCTGTTCAAGTTCTATTTCTGTTTTTGTTCTTGTTAAACCTCACCTGAGGATATTTTTCCATTGATTTTTTGAGAGCATGGAAGGAAGGGGGAGAGACACAGAGAGAGAAATATCGATGTGCGAGAGACACATTGATTGGTTGCCTCCCAGGCTGGGGATTAAGCCTGCAACCGAGGTACATGCCCTTGACCGGAATTGAACCTGGGACCCTTCAGTCCACAGGCCAATGTTCTATCCACTGAACCAAACCAACTAGTGCAAGTTCTATTTCTTGACGTGGGTTGGGGTTACCATGGGTGTTCGTTTTGCAATAAATCATTTACCTGCGTATCTTTTTCAGTATAGCTTTCTGCACAATTTTGGGTTATATTTCATGGAAAGACTTGACTGTTCATATTTCCCTCACTAAGGAGCGATGTTGATTGAAATATCAAAGGTCTGTGTCACAGATGTGAAAAACAGGTATTAAAAGAATCAGTGTTCTAGTTATTCATGGGAACAAACTCAAAACAACCCCTCTTGGCCTTCCTTCTCAGTTTACTTACACCTCAAGCAAGGACTAAATCACCTTAGGGAAATACAAAAAAACGAAAGCCTGTGCCCCATGTGAAGCAAAATTCTTATTCAAGGTCACGTTGAAATTCTGGGCATGTCACAATTTATAAAACAATGGCCAGAGCCATTGAAAAGGCACCACGCGACTTAGCTCCCGCCTTTCCTTTGAGAATCGTGCTTCTCACCTGAAGCAGAAATATAAAACCGCTACAGGTCATCTCTAGTTAAATGACGATCGTGAATCAATGAGGGTATCAATTTAATTGTAAAAACAACACGAGAAAATCGCATGAATAAGGAGACCTGACTTTCTCCTGATGTGCAAATACTGAATCAGGAACTCCACTCGTGAATGAGATTGTCGCCTTTGGACCTGTCACACGAGGACACCTTTCGGGGGCAGAACCTGGGCATGATTTTTCTTGTCTTCTCTCTACAAAGCACCCATTGAAAGATGCTGGTTGACTATGTGTACACTTCATTGGGAACAAGCTAAATGCGAGGTGAAACTCGGCTAAGAAAAAAGACTTAGGCAACGATGGGAGAAACGAGGAAAGTCAGCGCGGAAAGGGCAGGATAGTAAGGAGGGCAGGCCCAGCCTATGAAAACTCGTAGAGCAGTGGTTCTCAACCTTCCTAATGCCGCGGCCCTTTCATACAGTCCCCCATGTGGTGGTGACCCCCAACCATAACATTATGTTCGTTGCTACTTCATAACTGTAATGAATCATAATGTAAATATCTGAGTTTTCTGATGGTCTTAGGCAACCCTGCTGGCAGTTGAAGAGCCTAAGACCATCGGAAAACACAGATATTTACATTATGATTCATAACAGTAGCAAAATTACAGTTATGAAGTAGCAATGAAAATTATCTTATGGGTGGGGGTCACCACAACATGAGGAACTGTATTAAAGGGTCGCGGCATTAG